>NC_056704.1:11294889-11482389 GCF_018831695.1 Puntigrus tetrazona | reverse complement strand
TGAGGAACTCTTGGGATGCTATATACTGCCATTTAATGCTTTGGTTCATCTAAACCCCTGTACCGAGCATATCGGCGCAACCTATTATAAAAGCAGCAGCAGATTATCACGGATGATAGAGAAACACATGGTCTTACACAGGAAGCTTAATTGTTACCACAGGAAGTGTCTAGCTCTTAGCTCCTTGGGAGCTGGGAAGTCAGAAAGCCAATGGTGGTTACAAAGGTTTCAGACAGGAGATGACTCCCTGTGGTATCAACCAAACTCAAACCAAAAAGCAGGCCGAACGGATTTATGAGCAATGCATTGCGATATCCTAATAGTCTTTAAAAACTAAAATATCATTTATTAAATCAAATATTGTTCATTGATAGGAGAGAAAGACGATGGAATCTGAGGAAACATGGCAACATGCGACCCTTACAATGAGTGTATTATTCTCTGTTCCTGTTTCATCATGTAGCTGTCAAACCTAAATGATTTACATACTATATTTGCATAAAAAAAAGATATTGGTTACCAATAATACCAATTCACATGTAAATATGTTACTATATAGCCTAATTAATGATTCATTATAATGTCATTATATATATATATATATATATATGTGTATGTGTGTATATATATATATATATATATATATATATATATATATATATATATATATATGTATATATATATATATATATATATATATATATATATATATATATAATGATATTATAATGAATCATTAATTAGGCTATATATATATATATATATATATATATATATATATATATATATATATATATATATATATATATATTATAGTATACTGGGCCTCATTATAATAGGCTACTGCATTATTATTATAATATGCATTACTGCATATTATTACTCAGATTAATACATTGTGTTTTGCATCAATCCTTGCATAAATGTCATAAATAAACAAAGCATCCTATAAGACACTTATCCCTATATTTTTGGCAGGCTGAAGCCTACAGAAAGCACCGAGCCCCACCTAGTATCAGTCTTTTGTAAAAATGTAATTTCACAAACGCAGAGGAAACCCTCTCTGATGCGTTTCTGTCGTTTTTTAAACATTAGGCGCTGATGTAATCCGATACGAGGCTCTAGTAAATATACAAGGATGATTTAAACTCTATATTTGGCAGTGTGCACGGACACTCATGGGAAAATGCTTGCATAGAGTTTCTGATCACATGACTGGAAGTGTAGGATTTGACTCCAGCTGGGAGAGCAGAGGAGAGGAGAGGAGCGTGTTCAACAATACACGCGTTCAAAACACTCGCCTTTCCTCGGCCCTTTACCTACATCTGTCACGGAGAGCTATTGCATTGGTTTCCTGAAACATTTAAAGCTTTCATACGAAGCTTTTTTTTAAATATATTTTAAACAAGGATATTTCGGCAGCGTCATGGGAATTAGGAAGTTTACCGGCTGCGCTGTGGAATAGCGAAAAGTCGTGGATCCGATGTGTTTTCTTCAGAATCGGGAAGAAATACGAGCTAACTAGGAGAGAAGTGAAGAGGTTTAACTTCTTACTGACATTCCTCCTTTTTGCTCCCTTGAGTTTGATTCAAAGTTATTAAGAGGCAAGATGGCGGCCGATCCCGTGCAGGTGAGAGAATAATTTTATCTCTTATTTACTAACCGCGCGCTTCAGCGCCGTCAGCTCACTTTGTTCTCGGTAGCTATGTTTTCATCGCCACTTTAACATTTCAGCACACTTCTTAAGCGTTAGATGGTGACTTTTAACTGCGTCTGAAAGGGTTAAATGTGGCCTAGAAATATTGACACATAGACCAACTGTTGCTTCAATCCCAGCCCATGTATAAGATATGCATTTTACTGCAAACGACGTGTGTGTGTGTGTGTAAAAATATTGTTTACATCAATTCAGCTGCATTCAGAACAGCGGTTACCTAACGCTTTTTACCTCTTTATCCTTGTTCGCATGTAGCTTATCGTTAATTTATTTCTTCAGCGTGATATTTACGATGAACGTCAGCCTAACTATTTGAAAACAAACCGTTTCCTTTTCGTTTGCCGGCCATAAATGCACTGATAATGACCTTTCGTTTTCTTAAAAACCCTGCGGGCTGTTTTCGGGAAGGAAATATTAATATTTAAAAAGGGGGTGTATGCGCGGGCGCGAAATAAATGTAGAAAGCGTGGTGCAGAACCTCTCTTTGTCGTGAGGGGAAAATCTGGAGTAAAATCTATTATTAGCAACACATCCTGAACGATTCCACCCTGGCGACTCCCTGAAACACTGCTAAATACTGTATGAGGCCATGTCAGTGTTTGTTTGCCTGCTCTTTATAAGAAAAAAGTAAAAAAAACATTCAGTTTTAAAGTAATTGCAAGTTACGTGCTATATCAAGAAAACGTAGTGCTAAACTTTACAAACAGCCGAGGTCAGACGCCAGCACTGAACAATATTCAAGTTTTGACTTGATTCAGAATTAATTTAGATAAGTATAACCTGGCTTTTTGCAAACTCAAGGTCATCGATGGATATTTGGGCTTATGTAAGGGTTTTAGTCCAGCTGTAGTCTAATTTGATGGCCTCTCTTCATTAGTCATGTAACGAAACTGTGTGTCTGATTTGCGTCTGTGTGTTTCATAAAAGGCATGCTTCTTCAAATATCGTGTTATATTGTGCCGTTTTGCCTATTTAAACTATAGCTAAACCTGTTATGTTTATTCGTTCAGGCTAGGCGTTGCACTATCATTCAAAAACGGCAAATGTTTCCAACAAAACGCGATTCGAGTGAAAACGGTATGAAGTGAATTTGTGAGTAGGATCGTTTCTAAACCCGTGTCATGTTGTTGCTTTGAGAGGGAGTAGTTTGATTGCTGTGTTTGGGTTGTGTCTCCTCCTCACCTAATTGCAATGAGGCTCAGCTGACGCTCAACAGGTTAACTGATACTCTCGGGTTGAACGTTCAGAGGGACTCCGACAGGTTGGGGTTTTTTTTGGCTGGAGTGTTGGACAGGTATCCTCTGGCCCTTATCTGCAGCCAAATCACTGAAGGAGAGAGGCATTAGCTCAGAAATGCCACCGTCTTTGGGGAGGAAGTTATCTGTGTTGCTAAGGAAGAGGATGTGAGAATAAGCAAATTATATTTTCATAGAGATTAGTTTAGGTCAAAAACACTGGCATAAGCAGTCCACAAAATATGTCGGTTTGTTTTCTGAAGTTGATGGCACACTTCCTTGGAAAGGAACTTCACTGCGAGCTTTCTTTCTTTTTTTGTTACTCCGAAAGGTGGTTTTTGTTTTTTGTAACTTAACCATTAAACTTTAAACCATAAAACAGAACACAAGCTGTGACAGTGGCTTACATGAAACATTTTTTTATACCAATTGTAATATGTTAAACATGTCTTTGGCCATTATATATATATATATATATATATATATATATATATATATATATATATATATATATATATATATATATATATATATTAAATTTAAGTTGAATTTCAAAATTTATATCAGTTCATTTACAATGCATAAAATAAACATCTTTAAAAATTATAATTAAATGGTTAAAAAGCTCTTGTTTAAAAAAAAATCGAATAATGTCAAATACTGAAAAATATGTAATTGCATAATGGTCAATCGGTTGGCAGATTTTTCCCCATGGGAAGTGAAAATCTCATGGGAATAGTAAATACAAATACTACATTACTAAATATCCAAATTATTAGTATTTTTAAGATATTTTAAATGATTAAATTTAATGTTATTAGAATTACAGCTATTGCTTCTACTTAAATTACTGCAAAAGTGTAGATCCAATCCGTAAATTAGGCACAGACCTGTCAAACAGGATAGGGCAGCTTGACCAATGACGAATCAGATTAGAAGTCATTATTGTTGTTTTGTTTTTAAATACGGAGTTAAAGTGTAAAATCTTTGTTAATCTTAATTTTTACTTGGCAAATCACATATGTTACCATTTAGTCTAGTTCTGTAAAGAATCCCATGCAAGACATTTTCTGTGCCAGAACACATGGTCTATTGGCTTATATGTTTACTTTGAGTCTGAGTTAACTGCAGAAGTACGGTAATGGAACAAAAAAAGGTAGTGGGTTAGAGGAAAGTCTTTTCACTGGCGTGGGTGATGGGAGTCACGGTAAAACCATAATAGGATGAACAGGATGATGCTCAAACCCTCATTGGCTATGAGCTCATTCGTGATCAGTGGGTGGGGTTTTCAGAGAAGATCCTCTCCCTACCCATTATGAACTCTTTTTAACTCACAAGTTGAAGTTATAGAGGACATAGAAAATAATAGTTCATGAAATATAAATAGTTTAGATTTTTCTAATTTAATAGTCCAGTTACATGCAGTCATATATATCAATGGTAGTAATATACACCTGCTTTATTAGCAGTAGGGATGCAACAAAATGAAAATTGTTGGCCATATATTTAACCCATATATTTTCTCCATTGAATAGCCAAAATGTGCTTTTTATAGTTTTGTCTAGCTTTTAAAGAAAACTAAATGTATTGGCTACAAAACAATAAAAATTAATAAAATTACTTAACACTAATTAAATATATAACTATACAAAACACAATTTAACTTAAAATAAATGAATTACAAAAACAATTTCTGGCCATTATTGAGACCCTTTCTTGAATCAGGCATGTATTTTTTTACTGTACAAATAAATTAAATTAGCATTATTATTGTCTTCCTTTTCTTATTTTAATTAAAATGTATGAAAATGTCACCTAGCAGCTGACGAGTAACACTCTTTTAGCTCAGATTTGGATTTGAATCCAGGCTAACAAGATCGTACAGCGCTGTTTGAATAGGCTACATTCAGCAGTGCGTTTTATTAAATATTATGGTCTGCAATTTATTACTAATTTTTTGACAATATATTTCACTCATTTGGTGAAAGAGCTTTTTTGCTATTTTCAAAGTGCTTTACAAATTGCATGAATAAAAACACTGGCAATGCAATTTCAGTTAGAGGAACGAGACTGTATAGGTGAGAGAGTTTCTGTCTTTCGCTCTCTGCTCGCTTCACTTTTGTCTAGTAGTGCATTTCATTAAAACAAGTTTGACCGTGCCGAGGATCACCAGTTTCAGAGATTCCTCTTCCTCTTTCTTGTACGCATTCCAGCTGTTTGGAAATGAACCATGCGCCAATGCTTTATCGTGTTTTACAAGAACATACGATAAACCCTATACCCTAGGCCTAACCTACAGTTTAAACAAAAGAAAACCTATTAAAAAGGCTTTTCAAATTGGCAATTAAAAATACAATTTGAACTTGCTTCTGCGAGACTGTGCTCGATTGTCAGTTGTTGAGACGGTTTCATTCAGGGCTGTACCAGGTGAGCTACTGAGCACGTTTACTACATCAAATAACCTGTTCATAAAGATTTATGTGATCCAAATTGAAACGTTTAAGCTTATTAATCATTCACAACTGTAGAAGTGTTTTGAGCTCGTAACATTGTGGAAGAAACCACTCTGAAATGCTTTATTAATCTATAATCTGGCCCTGTAAGCACAGAAGTGTGAATAGGAATTGAAGTCGTCGATTTAGTGCTCGCAGCTGGAATCTGCAGTGAAGTCTATGTTTTTGAAGCTTTGCTGTTTGATTCGATCGCTTCTGTCTTGTACAGGTAGCCTAAATGATCAGAAGGTCTTTGTCACAAGCCATTTGGTAACCTGCTGTCTGGGAGTAAGTTTTGTTATGCAACGTGTTCCCTGTGAGTGGATTTGTTCCACAGCCAGGTCCTTCTCACAGGGTGGGGCATTTATTATGGGAGAAAAACCCAACCAAGAGTATTTTCGTCCTTTATTTCTTCCTTTCTTCATACGTACAGTTGTATATGTTAAACCCCCACCCCCTCCGTCTCACCGATTCACGTTCTTGGCATTGTCTTACTTCAGCGTCAATTCTCGGCTTTTTTTGTTAGCTGCGTTACTTTCCACGTTCAGCCAGCCAAAGCCTTTACAGGACTCTCCACGGACGGCACACAGAAGTTTCCCTGTCTCTCACTGCTATATATCAGAAAGCTGAGGAGGAAAGCGAGGTTGTTCCCCAGCCGCTGTAGGTTCTTGGCTCTCAAAACCAGTTGACGTCTTCAATTCCCTTCTCGTGACCTTGAGGTGGTGTCACATTTACCACTGTTTGGCGAAATCCAGTCATTGCAATGCAGAAGGTTTCCCCAGGCAGATATCTCAACAGGCTCACGTTGGTCACACACAGGGCTGGCTATTGTTCAGAATTTTTCGTCACTAATACCTTTACTTTGATACTGGTTTCTGAATGATTACGAGTTTTATGAAATCCGTTTTAACAAAATTACGTTACTCACTACCTCAAACTTTGGATTTGTTATTTTGTCTTCTGAGCCACTGCACAAAGGGGAAAAAATGTAACAAAATGAATAAATCATTTCCACGGATGAAACATGAAGCTAATAAACACATGGCTATTACAGTAGGCTATATGAATTTCACGAGGTTCTGCCTAATTTTAAGCAATTCTAAGCAGGTGTAAATATTAGCTTGCTATAAAAGGATGCAAATAGCCCATATAAACAACAATATTTGGCCAAAACACACATTAGATCAAAATCAGAAGTTATAGTGCACGGGTGACCAAAATCGTTGTATTTGCCAATGTGCACATTTAATATTTGCGTATAGATGTAACCAAAACAGACAATTATCTTTTCTTGTGAAACATTATTTGAAAGTAAGAGCATTCAAAGCCCGGTTATAAAATGAACTTTCACAAAAAGTACTATGGATGAAAAAGAACAGGTTAGATGTTTTTTTTTTCATCGATGCCTCACCAGATCCAGCCACCAGCATTGATTTTTCGATACTCAAGGGTATATAATTCGATCAGTTCCTAAAAACTTGATACCCAGCCCTAGTAAGAACAATTCAGAACATTGACCAACAGAATGCAGTTTGGCTTTTATAGTGACCTTTTTTGCCTTGGAAATCTACATTTTAATAACGTGACAGCACATTTATAATGCATGGATCCCTGACACCTGGAGTTATGAATGAGGGAATTATTGAATGAGGGATTTCTGGTGGTGTTGCTTTTTTATAGCGTATGAATGGTGTTAAATTAGTAATAATTTGATGTATGGTTCTGATTGGTTACATTTGAGGAAAGCAACTGGAATTGCAGTACGCTTGATGTCTTTGACCCTCGTTATTTTAAGACCACCACGACCTTCAATAGATTAACAAACAGCTTATCTGACGTCAGGCTTACTCTGAATGGAATTCTTCACTGCCAAAACTTCACTAGCTTAAACACTGGATTGATTTCCACACTTTAACAGGCTCCCCTTGTTAAAAGAGCTTTGTGCTGCTGCTTTGTAGTTTTACATTTAGTTTGGGAATGTATATTTTCGGAGAGTTCTGGATGTCTAAGATAGCTTGAGGGTTTTGTGCTATTAAGAGAGAACAATGTTGGGGTCTGTATGCACAGCTGGAATCGTCCCGTTCTTGGTAAGAACCAGTTCTATATTGTATGGTACACACACAGTCTTTTTGTTATACACACATTTTATTATTTAAGCCGCCTTTTTTCTCAAAAAGTGATTCTGTTTCGATCAAAACATTCACGAGGAATCTCACTTTTTTTTAATAGCTACCGTATGTTTTGGTCCAAATAGTTAGTGGTATTATTTTTAATATTTTATATAGAAGCCTAAAAGAAAATGACGTGTGCACGCGTATTAGCCTAGAATTAGATGATTTCATTCTTTGCAAATGTCAAAATGTTTCCATATACTGAATATCATAATTGCCGTCATGAGGTACTGTGCTTGAGAAATTGTGTAGGTTTAACATTTGTTACATTAGTTTTTAGTTGACTCTCATGAAAATGTTTTAATGATTTGAAAACAATGATGAAAAAAAAAAAGTACAGCTGTCCATTTTTTCTATTTTACAAAAAGGCTTGTCTTGACATTTTACAAAGTCTTCATTAAACAACACAGGCTTTCCACAGTAGAAAGGGAGTACAGTTATTCTCATTAAAATACACTACATATTTTTTGTTTTTTACATTTAAGTGTAGGTTTAAACATGTAACAAATAGTTCTATTTTTATGAGAGCAGTTCTAACTATAAAGGAATCGCTGTGATGGGATATTAGCGTAATGTTTTTATTATATTAATGATGAATGTGTGTGTTTACTCTGTGTTTTAGTTTTTCTTCACTGTGGTACATTTTAAGATGTAATGTGAAAATCACATAGCATATATAGCACACATAAATACACCACTATATTTATAGCAACAGCACATTTTTGAGGACAGTATTGGCCATTTTCTAATAACGTTAAAAATTGCTTTTAGATGTTTCTTTTTAATTTTGATAATTCAATTAATAATAATTGAATTTAATCAAAGATATATTTGACATCTTAATTATCAAAAAAACATGAGAATACTCGTGATGCATTGGTGTGTGTGTGTCTATATATATATATATATATATATATTTTTTTTTTTTTTTTTTTTTTTTTTTTTTTTTTTTACAGCCACTAAAACTGATTTCTTCTAGATCTATAGCGTTACGATTTATGGGCCGTTGCACTTTAATGCTTGCGGTGACCTTTTAGATGTTGATTGTCCTGTTTTTTTTCAGGAAGCCTCTAGTTTTAAATCACCCCACTTGAGTTTTTCACTCTGTGTGGCCACATTTATTTGATTTGAAGCAGTCGGGCTCCTCAGTCAGTGATCTGTGTGTGCTGACCCCACCCTGCTGATAACACACGCTCTGAATGCCAAACCTCGGCTTTGCTGTATGTCTATAAATCTTTCTCAGGAGGGGTCTTCTCATGTCCGTGCGAACTTTGAGAACCATGTTGTAGTGAGAAGGCCGTGCACTGAACTGACCTAAGGTGAAAAATAATTCTCAGTTAAACTTGTTTTGATGTATGCTTTAACCTTACGAAACCGAACACTTGCATCGTCCAAGAGGATGTTAGATGGATGAGGACAAACTGCACTAAATGTCTTGATAAACGGTGAATTGGTGCAGATGTCTTTAAAGGGATAGTTCACACAAAAATTAAGATTTTATCATCATTTATTTATTCTGTTGGAAAAAATGTTACAGTTTGAGGTATGGAAAACATCACATAAAAGTCAGTGGGTACCAGTTATTTTCTATCCACCATTCTTCCTAATGTCTTCTGTCATGTTCATCAGATGAAATCTAATAGTACATTAAACTAATATTAACTAAATGTACTTGCTATATGCTTAGGGTTGCTTGCTTGTCTGTAGTTTATTGTAGGGCTGCTCATTTAATCGCATTTCTACTCGCAATTACAATTACGGACACCACAATTACGTAATTGTTCTAAGCAGCAATTAATCTTTAAAAAATCCACTTATGTTATTTTTGTGTGCTTAAGATGTGTTCTTTTCTTTCTACGGGTTTTTGCATTGTTTTAACTTTATTTTTCATTTAGCATTGTAATACTATACATACATTTACTTTTTTAATTTAAAGAAGAAACCTGTCCCGTGTATAAGTCTCACAGGGACTAGTGAGCGATACCTTGTTCAGATGCAGGCTTTACTCCCTTCAATCATTCATTTTTATTCAAAAATGAAACGTGTCTGTCTTCCGGTTGGAAAATTGGTATTGTAAAATAATTTCATATTTTAGACAGTGTAGTTAATATTTGCATCATTAATTATTTCATCTACCCGCAATTGATGGGTTCTTTATTACTAAAGATTATCTGCCTGTATCACTACTTCATGTTTTTTGACTATTTGGGATTTTTTTTTGGTCAGTGACATGATCAAGTCTGTTCACGTTTATTTATGTAATAGCGCTTTATACAATACAGATTGTTTCAAAGCAGCTTTCCAGTAATAAAGAGGACAATAGCAGTATTAATGTTGCAAAATGAATATTTTTTTCAGCTGTAATGCAGTTCTGCAGAAGACAATAGTGAGGTTATATAGCTCAATTCTGCTCGAGTGTGGAGTCAGTTCAGTTCAGCAGTTGTGTTGCTGTCAGTATGGCTAAGGTCATTAATTATGAAACAACTTTAAATGCAGGTCTACTGAAGACATTGGTTTCATTTTCAATCTCTGTTCTAGTTCTCATCCGATAGTGTCAGGACAGTAAGATGAGCAACAGTTGACCAAGACGAAGGCAGAAAATTTCGCATTTTAATAGAGATAATAATTTAGGCCAAATCAAAGTCATGTGGTCCATTCAGAGAAAAAAAAAGTCAATAAATAAATAAACAGGAAAATTAATTCTTACCTCCATGACTGTTTGTCAGAATCAGTAAAAAAATATATAGCTGTTTATCAGACAGATGCCCCAACCTTTTGGGCAAACATATGGCACAATTTCGCTTTCACCTTGAACATGTTTGTTTATTGTTTTTATAATAATGTGTGTTATTTTTTCAATTGTTTTTGGAGTCATTAAAATTACACTTTTTAAAAAACTTTTAAGGCTATAAAAGGGATTTCAAATATGTCCAGTTCCTGGTTTACAGGCTATATTTCTGGAACATTTTTCTCCAAGGGTTTGACCTAGACCCTTGTGCTTGTCTGAAGGTGTTGCATTGTTCTTGCGAGATCTCTGGGCCTCCTCAAGCTGATTAGCTGCTGCTTTATTCTGTTGCATAACAACCTGAACCGGATCACACACTCTTACCGTGTATGTGAAAGTGAATTTCCTTTATTCTGAAGCATAGAAAGGATATTCCTCTCACAATGCAGACCACTTATTCCGAGAACTGGCCCTTGCGTTGCGTCTTGAGAATGATGCTTCATTCCAGGATGCATTCCATGTCTCTGAATGCCTCGGATAATTGTAAACATTTCTGCTATATCTTTCTCTCTCCTGCTCCTCAGAGTGATACTCGGGGTCAGATGGTTTCAGAACGTCTTGGTCTTGGCCAAAATCTGGACCTCTCGGACACAATGGTCCAACAAAAGCTGGATGAGATCAAGGACCAGATAAAACGAGAGATCCGCAAAGAGCTGAAGATCAAAGAAGGAGCTGAGAACCTGAGGAAGGTGACCACAGATAAGAAGAGCCTGGCTTATGTGGACAACATGCTTAAAAAATCCAACAAGAAAGTGGAGGAACTGCACCAGGAGCTTCAGGAACTGAACGCACACATAGTGGTGAAGGACCCAGAGGAGGTTGTAGGTAAGGCTGATTTTATTCCTGTCTTTTTAGCTTTTGTATTTATTGGAGTGTTTTTAATCGCTGACAAAATCGTACTGCGAAAACAAAAGCTTTTTTTTAATAGATTTAAAAATATATTGTCATGTTTATTTGCACTGAAATTGCTTCAAATTAGTGTATTAATAACAAACCATAACTCCTATGATTTAAAAATGCCATAAAATGTGGTTAATATAATGTTTTTCACTAAATGAACATCAAAAGGAGCACTATTTAATCAGATTCTTATAGATGCACAGATATAGTAATAAACCTATAACACTTGGGGAACAAGTGAACATTTTTTGGATTGGTTTAAAACCAGTTAAACAGATGGAAATGAATCCCTCAACGACTATTTTGAGTTTTTTTTTTTTTTTTTTTTTTTTTTACTGCTATGGCCAAATAAAATAAAAAAAAAATAATAATTGAGAATGCCTATCTCAAGCCTTACAAAGTGTCGTAGTAATAAACAGTCTTTTGGACTGAGGTAATATCATAGCTTTCTTTGAACTATGTTGTGGTACATTCTAAATATCATGGTACATAAATATTCTAATCTTCAGTATAATGGTATGCATTCAAGTACCATGTTATTACCATCTCATGCTGGTACTGTATCTTGGTGCAACCACAGCCTTTTATTTCTGTTCTTCTGTGGTTGTACAACCAAGAACGTTGTGTCCAAAACAACAGTTATCCATGGATATTACTGTACCCTGTAATATACCGTTGAAAAAAAAAATCGCCACAACAAAGAACAATGATAATAATTTGCCAGGGGTTTAAGAGATTATCCAAAATAGAAGGTATTGCGTTTGAGCTTCTGGTTATGCAAGAGGCTTGCTGATGAATTTTGATATTGTTGCTCATTTGAACCATGAGGTAGCTACAGAAGGAAGAGCTTTATTTATGCAGCTGTTTTTATTTCCCTGTGAACTTTATCATCAATAACATTGCAGTAGTATAATGTGACTCAGAAACTGTCGAGTTCATCATAAATGAATGAAAAGCAGCAGCACGACAAGAATGGATGAAGCCTTTGCATCCTGCTGCGTGTAAATGTTGCATTACGCTCATGGCGTTGTGGGCTGTGATTTATATTCTAGTGTGACTCTTTGTGGACTTGGAGGACGTGATGAATGCAAACTCATGATTACAAGGCTGTAATTTCTTTGCTCTGCTAGTGCTTCAGGGGACCTCTGTTGTTTGAAATAATGTCTTTTAGTTTCTTTGAATACACATGCATTTGTTAGTGTCTCGCCAGCTGTGTGCCTTTTCTTAGTTAAGACCCGTTCACACCCAGAACGATAACTAACACCAACAGACGATGACATTGTCTATTCATAATTGCAGCAGCACACGCTTCAAAGTAGGAAGAGTTTTGATTGGCTCTATATGTTTTTTTTTTTTTATCCGTCGCCTAAAGAAAATGCAGTGTGAGCGTGATCCCAATAGTATTGTTGATTTTATAATGAACTAGCGATACTCTTGTTGTGAATGGATCAAGCCTAAACGTTCCTGGACCCTTATTAGGTTTTTGTAATTGACTGTGTCTACCGTTCGGTGCTTTCAGAACAATGTTTTATTGGTCACACAGAAGCAACCTGCTCATCTTCAAGTGAGGGAGGGTGATGGAGGGATTACAGAAGAATTAGGACAGGAAGCATGTCTTTCCTGGCACTTAGCATCGGGGAAACCCATGGCAAATGTGAGGCTTTTCCTGGTTAGTTGTACAAATGCTTCATTGAATCGCTGTACTTTGCGTTTATAAAAGCAACAGTGTTCTGTTATTTTTGCATTTATTATAGGAATACTTTAAAACTGTCACAGGCCGTAACCGATGCATACTAGCAACAACAGTTCATGTGTAAGTCACAAAAATATAAATAAATAGATTATACAAAAATTCAGCTGGTTTTGTGTGCTTGTATTTTAGCAGGACACATTAGAATTTTTATGAAATTACTGTGCAGACTACATGAAACTGAATGTATGAAATATGTATAAATGGTACGGAGCGGTACACACATGGTCCAGTACTTTCGTTAGAAAATGTTTTTTTTATAAAAGAATACTCTGAATTCTTATATGCCCAGTATATATGTATGCGTTACTAAGAAACTGAAATAATCCCTTTGGACTCCATTACAAAAAAAGGGATGCATGGGAATTCCTGACACATGAATCACGCAGGGAGGCGTCTTCTCCTTGGCGGAATTAATCGCATTCCTGTTTGGTCTATTTCTAACAAGGCCAAGTGAAATATTTTAAAACCTGACAAATGCTTAATTACAGGCCTTTTTAACAGCCGAACTACAACAGTATTATCTGTCTTATTTTCATGTAATGGCGACTGGCTGTAATGTAAAGTTTTTATTTATATTATAGCAGGGAAATATGCATTTGCATATTTTTGCGCGGGTAGTTGACGCAACCCGTCAGTGGGCTTTGTTTTATAGATCAAGTCAAGGAAAAGACATTTTTATTTAAGTGTATTTTGGTTATTGTAAGTGGTTGTCAAGTTTTCACAATGTTTTAATGAATCCTGTGTGATTTGAATCCACTATTAAACAGTAATGCAAAATGTCCGTTGATATCAGTTAATATTATTAAAAGCGGTACTAAAAGTCCATATAGTCCACTGATGTCAGGTAATATAAGCTGATTGTCTAGTAATTAGCAAAATGATATTTGGAAAAATGGAAAACGGTAGATTTAGTATTGCATGTCCCCATTCAGGTACCACTTTTCTGGTGTTACTGACTCTTACTCTTTTTATAATATCAGTATTTAGCTTTGGTCTTCCATATGTTACGACAGAGCTGTCAGAAACAGGGCTTCCACCTTACCTTTGCAGGTGTATCATTTGTGGTTGGCGTTCTTGTCAGGACACGAGTAGATGATCTCATCGTGCTGAACCTCAGCTAATAAAACAACCCTGCATGGCATGTTTTTATGCGTGTGTAAGTTTCAGAGAGAAAACGTCAAAAGCAGCCGTAGGTCATTTGTGTCAACTCGATCAAGTTCTAAATCGCATGAATATTTCAGTAGTCTAGGTATTAGTTGGTTAGTTAAAGATGAAGCCACCATAATGCTGGCAATCCAGTCTTGCCTTCTCTTTTAGCTTTTCTCTCTAAAGGTGTTTTGTGCTCATGTTTGTGTTTGCTCAATCTTGTGCAAGTCTTTCCACGATGACCTGGTTGCTTTCACAGAGAGTCTTTGAGAAACTGGCTCACTGTCACCCGAGAGAACATTAGCATTTTTCCTGCCTGCACAAGTCCTTCACTGGGTGTCATTATATCATTTGTCATTTCTGTTTATTACACAACTCATCCAATGCTAAAAAAAGAAAAAAAAAAGTTATGTTTTTCCATCCACCTTTTGATTTCTCAGTGTTTTTAATGTCACTGATGTGTTAAGTACACCTTAAAACGATATTTAATAGAATTAACTTCTGTGAACTTTTCAGATCACTTAAAGATTTACACCCAAAAACAAAGGTTTCTGCTCCGTTAATTGTAGTATCATCAGCCACACTTTATTTTTTCAGTGTAGTTGTATGTGGTTTACTGTCTTAAAAATGACTGGGCGCTAACGCTAATCTGTGCTGCATTTCCTACCTTCTCCGATCGGTGTGTTTTCACTAATATTCAATGTCGATTTGTGTTTGTCCAATATCAGAGTACCCGCTTACCCCAGACACCCCCAAGAGTGAAGCACGGACGTCCACCAACAGTAGCAGACTGGCCGCTCTGAAGAAACAGGCCGACATCGAGCTCAAAGTCAAGCAGGGAGCAGAAAATATGATTCAGATGTATTCCAACGGCTCTTCCAAGGTAGTAGGCTGCTTTTAGAGGATACGTGGTTTGTGTAGTCTATTGCATTTGCTTGCGGTACAAACATGGTAGTGGTGCCGTTACAAAGCAATATTGTAAAAACGATAGGACCACTTCCAAAAACATTTCCACTTTTTTTTGCCATTAAGCAGTCCTGACTCCTGCCCCAAACTCAGATCATTGGTTGAACCAATGTTGTAGTGTTGGGGCTGTTTAGTATGTTTGGATGGAGCCACCCTTGAGTCATAGAACAACTTAAAGAATAACTTAAAGACGTTGCCTGTGTTTACTAAACTGTGGAACTTTGTCTCTTGCTTTTGATTTGAGTGGCGACGCTTTCCGCTTTAAGAGACAGACGGCCTTTAATTTTTAGCCAGAAATGGGCACGGTGCTTTTGTGATGTTCATTCAAGTTTGGCTATCGCTAATCACTAATATTTGGAATCATCATTCCCAAAACTTTGCAGCATGCATGTTTAAAAAATTATATCTTTTATAGAAACACAGATATAACTTTTTGTTAGTCTGCATTTGTCAATGCTGCAAAAACACGTTTTCCAGATCTTTTGTTACACTAGTGCATTTTCATTTTAATATGACGTTTCAGAAAACAATCCATGTCTACACTACACAAAATAAAATGCCTGTCACATGACCATTGATGCAGATACAGCCATAGATAGGAATAGGTAGGCTCCCTATTATATAGACGGTAGTTGCCATCTAAGTGGCATTTATCTACATGCTTGGAGCGGTCAAATAAGTCATCTACCTTTTGAATATCTATGGTACAACAATGAGCATGATGCTATTGTCTACATGGTCGTCAAGGATACACAGAGAGAATGTGTGCAGCCACGCCATTGTTTTCAAAAGTCTCACGCTGTGTCCCAAATAACGCACCGTGTACTATGCCCTTATGCTCTATGCACTGTCGTGTTTAGTATCGTCCCAAATGGAATACTAACTTTTTTTTTACTAACCGGAAATTCAAAACGTTTCCCAGTCGATGGCATATGACGTGTAGTAGATGTAAAACAAAGCCAAACTTTTTGTTTTGCTATCAAAGATGAAGTTATTCTTTTTATTATTTACATTCAATAGTACCTGTCATGACAAGTACAAGCAGGAGAGTGTCGCTTGCCCTATCCAAAATGCATATAATAGTTAGTTATGGTTGCGGCTGCTAGAAATGTAAACATAAGCATAGATATCATTTGCCATTTTCTAACGAATTGCTCATCCAACCTTAGCACCTGATAGCCCCTGAAAAGCTGTGACCGGTGAGTGAAGTGTCCAAAATTCCCCACTTATCTGAGTGCATCATCCGGGCATTTGAAGTGCACTTTTTCTCTTAAACATTTTCACTGTGAATGCACTGCTCTCACTCTATTTATACTGCAAAATGTCAGAATAGTGCACAAGTATGCGATTTGGGACACAGTTTTGGTCCATTCACACTGAAAAACTAAACTAAAACGGTCTGCAGTGTTCTCGAAAATATCCGTCTTTGCGGGGGGGAAACGCTGAAGCGGTGCACGGTATAAACTTTGCAAAAGTTATGCGCTTTAAAACGAAAACACGCTAGTGTAAACAAGGCCTTAAAGTGAAAATCTGAAACCCCTGCGTATTAAGACGGAATAGAAAAAGCATTTCAAACATACTTAATCTTTATATTACGCTAAATACTTTGCTTTGCTTTTACTCCCATCGAGGATAAGCTGTTTGATCTTTTAAAGATCTTGGGAGACGAGATTCATCCCAAGAAATGAAAACAGATGTTAGCAAACATGTCCCCTAAAAAGCGAAATCTCCTCTCCTTTTTCCAAAAGAGGTAAAGGAAGCCAGACTAGACTCATTTATACACACATGCCAGTGTCATGGCCGTAACCCCCTAGGGTGCAGCTGACATTAAGGAGAACTGGAATAGAACAGTTCGGTTATGTTTCTCCCCCCTCCCCCCTCAGGAAATCAAGCTTTGCATGTAGTGTGTCTGAAAACATACATGTAGTATCAACAGAATCGCTCTCACGGCTCGGTTTGGCTTTGGTCTAAAGTGTCCGACCCTCCTTTCCTCCCTTTTATCAAGAACCACGCTGTTAATTAAAGAGGCTCTGTGGCTAAAATTAGCATCTAAGTCTCACAAAGGCTTTCTGTTAGATCAGCACAGTCTTTGGGGGTGCGGAGTGATAAACACAGGGAGACAGAACTGAAGGGAGTCTGACTTATTTCCAGATGTATGAACCGTTTAGTACTCCGTAAACTGTTACAAAAACATACTCGGCACTACGGCACATGACTTCATTTGAGTCGCACCGATTAAGTGATACTCCTACATTTCTGCTGGCCCACGACTGCTCCGTTTAAGATCTTTAAAGCTGTGTTTTTGCACCGCTAGTGGCACCAAAGGGAATTGCTAACAGGTATTCCCTCCCCAAACGCACGCCGTTGGTTGGACTGTAAGTGGTGAGTCCTTCATGCAGGTTCTCAGCTGCTTTAGACATCCGGAGGAAAGGCCTTTAAGGTAACGTCAGCCTCTAATGGCTGGCTACAGGAAGTTTAGTCCATAGAGATTCATGACTCGGTCCTTTAAACGTCCCTTTTCGCTTCAAAGTTTTGAATGGTTTCGTTTTTAATTTGTGGTTTTCATTTTTATTACGAATATGAATTAAGTATACGAATACTAAAGTATGAGTATTATGTATTAAAGAACATTTCACCCAAAACTGAAAATTCTGTCGTCGTCTGTCATGCAGATTTGGAACTACTCAAGGGAGAGTAGATGATGACAGTATTTTTATTTTTGGGTGAACTATTTCTTTTTTAGGCCTAAAGTCATGCTGTAGCTTACTCCGTGTATTTTCACAATAGAGTATGGCCTCAACGACCATTTTTATAGAACAGTTAATGCATAATAATAATTCAATATTCATAACACATTTTACTTAAATCATTTTAGAGCTGTCAAAACTGACAGTTATTCGAGGGATTTTTTTTTTAGGCTGCCTCAAAAAGCAACTTAATGAGTTATATACATAATAAGGTGGTCTAATGTTAAAACGCTTAGGGCTGTACACCACGGTTATCTTTTGATAAATGGTAAATTGAATAAAATAAATGCATTTACAATGAGCTGTTTGAAGTGAATCCAGTAGTAAATGAAAAATGAATTGCTGTTTTTATATGACCAGGTTGATAAAACGTCAGATTAGACATTCAAGACTCAACCATTCTTATTTATTGAAATAGGAAAATAGAAACAAGTCAATTTTAAATGTAAAAAAACATTTTAATGAATGCCCAATATTAAATTATATTAACATTTAACATATTTTTTTTAAAAGGTGTCTTCTAAAAGAATTTTTTAATTTATCACTAATTAAATTAAAAGAATCTATATAATTTTTATTAGTATTATTGTCGTTGCTTTGTTTTTTTTTATATATAGTGATTGCTTTTTTTAGCAAATGTGCTGAAATATGATACTGTTAATGCTGACATGACTAAAGCCATTGTTGCTGATATGGTGTTAAGATATAAGTAAATACTGTGTGAGTCAGTTCTATGCAGTAATGGTTTGAAATACTAACATCCATTTAAATCGTAATAAAACCTTGATTCATGCGCTGCTGTTGCAAAGTTTTAAATCTGTATGATTATTTTAATGCTTTTAAATCGTCTAATACTAAATAAGGCCGCATTTGTCTGTTTTAAAAAATATAGTAATTTTGTAAAATGTTAGTTTAAACCAAATAACTTGTTTTTAAAATAATGACGGGAAAGTGAAAATTTCAGTAGGCATTATTCCAGTCTAAAGTGCCACAAGACCTGAATTCTTTAAATAGAAAGCTAAAAAGAGCAGCATTTATATGAAATAGAAATGGAACCAAAATGTATATTTCCGTTTGTATTTCTATGTGAACGTTTATAAACTGAAATGCGTAACACTTGTCATTACAAAGTGCTGTTTATGCACTTTTTATTCCTCCTGTTCTTTTCTGAACTCCTCTCTTGTGTTGTTTTTTTTTTTCCCCCCTCCTCCTGTGGCTTCATCTGTAGGACCGCAAACTGCTTGCAGCAGCTCAACAGATGCTTCAAGACAGCAAGACAAAGATAGAGTTCATTCGAATGCAGATTCTCAAAGCCAGCCAGACCAGCGAGATGAACTACGAGAACAATGACGGTATGCGGTGGACCTGATTTTTCTCTCTAATTATATATGCGATTTGCAATTTAAATGGGCAGGAGTGTGGTAATAAAACATAAATCTGATGCTCGCAGTTACTTCAAGCAAGCCTATAATCAGTCCTCTGGACTTGAGGATAGAAGAGCTCCGACATCACTTCCGGATAGAGTCTGCTGTTGCAGAAGGTGCCAAGAATGTGATGAAACTGCTGGGAACGGGGAAGGTGACGGAGAAGAAAGCTCATTCAGAGGTCCGATTCATTCATTTATAAAGTATAATGATTTTTAGAGTCGTTTCTCATCCCATCTGTATCCGTTTAATACAGCTTTTCATTTAACTGTATACTTTTAATAGCCTGCGTTGCCTCAAGGGCCAAATGTTTACAGCTTTTCTCACTTTACACCATAATTGTGGTATGACACAGAGTGGTTAAATGGTCTTTAGAGCTGTCATGTAATTGTTTTATTCCTGTGAGAGATATACTCAGTTTTTTCCATCTGTTGGAGAATGAATTAAGTTTATTTATTTTTTTTGCATGACATTGGAGTAAAACTGATATTGCGAAGTGTTGTTTTTCTGCAGTAAAACTAATTATTTTAATAGTTCTGGTAAAAAAATAATAATAATAATAAGTCTAGAATTATGGGATGAACTTGGGAAGTGCAGTCTCAGAAAATAAAAATAGTTATACAAAAGCTGAAAAAACAACTATTTTAATGGGTTTAAATAGTAGGGTTGAATGGTTTGGGAAAAGCATAATAAATAATTGTAGTGATTTAAAAAAATATTACTGTAAGGATATTATTTCGTAGTAATTATTACTTTAAACTATTACAATTATTATTGAATAATAGTAATTATAATAATATGATCAACACTACAATAGTTTCTGGTATAAGACCATTTTGTGACAGAAATTGAAATCCTTTCTCTCTGAGGCAGCACGTTCGCATTCAGAATGTGAGTGTTTCTGTCTGTATGCATTTTTAAACCCTGTCTGACTTTCGTAGGCACAAGCCCGTTTGAATGAATCCAGCCAGAAGCTAGACCTGCTGAAGTTCTCTCTGGAGCAGAGACTCAGTGAGCTGCCCAAAAATCACCCGAAGAGCAATCTGATTATGGAGGAGTTAGCAATGGTGTCCTCCCCACCTCTCAGTCCACGCCAAAGCATCATGTCCACCAGCAACAAGTACAGCACTGTGGCCAAACCAGCTGCTCTGACCGGTAACAAAATCCATAGTCACATAGCATTTACCAGTGATATTTTAGATTGGTTTTATAACTTAGACACTTCGTAATGGGATGAAAACCTGTGCACACTGAGAGAAAAGTGCGAAAGTGAATTAAATCACAAAACAGACCCATTTTCACCAAATTTACTCCAGTCCAACAGCTGGCACAATGCATATTTTAGATATTTTTCTGTTCAAAAACCTTAGGGGTCCATCAAAATGTAGATATTTTTAATGAAACCTGTGAGATTTCTGTCTCTCCATTGAAAGCCGTTCCACCAAAAATATGATGCTTTGGAAAATTAAGCGATCCTTATAAATTGAGGATTAATTTAGTTGAGGCTCAAATTTTTCAAAACTTTGATCATTGCACAGCTCGAAAGTGCTAGCTTGTGGACAGAGTAACAGTGACGTTTGTTGTCGCTTTCCAAGCAAGTTAGTTTGAAATGCTGTTGACCATTTCTGATGTGCTCCGTGCATGCGTGTTGATCAGTGTTTGAGTGAATTTAAGCCTAAATTAAATGTCTTTATCAGATAAAGACTTGGAGTTAAACCTCAAGTCATATTGTTTACTTGTATGTCTTTCTGAGCATCTGAAGCATCAAAAAAAAGAGAGAGAGAGAAAGCAAATGAATTCCACTATAAGCAGGATTATTTGTCAGCATTCATTACTAGTTGGTAAAATAGCACCCCCAATTGTACTGTAGTATGCAGGAACTGTTGCAAAAATCCATATGCTTATATTTTATTGGTAGGTGGCGCTGGTAGAAGAAAAAGCCTATACATGGAAGGGAAAAATTCGTCCAGTCTTCAGACAAATTTAGTATCCGTTAACAGATCCATGGGAATTCATTGTTTCAATTTATAGTCTTGTTCACTGCAAATATTCTCTGTCGGTGTGAACAGGCACTTTAGTCCTTTGTCACAACACATGGCACTGTACATATATCCCTGTTTGAGAAGGCAACAGCTGTCTGGGTGTAGGCATGTAAGAACTACATTCGACTTTTCACACCGTGTCAACACTCTTGGCCCTGGCGGTCCCCTTCCCCTCCCTTGCCTTTATCACACGCAACTTTGACCTTCACTCTGAAGGAGAATGAGAGGGCTTACGTTACATTATAGACTCGTAGCGCTTTCCATATAAGGCTCTATAAGCCTTCGAGCGTCTTGAAATAGATTTTTGCATTTGTTTTGCACACTTGTGTTATCTCGTGTTAATCAGAATAGATGTGTTCGGTGATTTACATCTCGGATCACGCAGCGTTTTGGCTCTGAGTTGGGTTTCTGTTGTAAATCCACAGGCACATTAGACGTGAGGCTCATGGGCTGTCAGGACCTCCTGGAGAACGTCCCAGGTCGCTCTAAGACGGCATCTGTTTCTCTGCCCGGCTGGAGCCCCAGTGAGGCACGTTCTTCATTTATGAGCCGGGGAAACAAGAACAAATCTGGCAGCAGCCGAACGCTCTCCAAGTCCGATGATCTGTCCAGTTGAGTGGCTTTATGTTTGTTTCAAATGCTTGTCCAAGTTCATATCATTCATGAGAATCTTTCATGGCCGTTGCGCTCCACGGTTTCGTTCTAAAGCAGAACACATCTGGTAGTGCCTGTAAATTGAACAAAATTCAGACAAATTAAACTTCATTTATTCAACTAAAAAGTAAATCATTTTTTCACTCTGATGTTAAATTTGTTATGTTTATTCTATACAATCATGCGGAAAATAACACTTGTTCTGACTTATCATCCAAAAGTTGATTAAAGGTGACAGTAAAGATACATAAGGCATAATATTATGAAAGTAAATAAATGCTGTTTTTTTTTAGCTTTATATTTTCCATTTAATCATGTAAAAATTTCACTGCTTCCAAAAAAATATTAAAGCAATAAAAATTCTGTCATCATTTATTGACCCTCAAGTCGTTCCAAACCCGGATTAATTTCTTTGTTCTGCCGAACACAAAGGAAGATATTAAAAAAAAAAAAAGTTTTTAACCAGGCCGTTTTGGGTCACCATTGACATTTTTTTTACTACTATGGAAGTCATAAGTGACCCACAACAGCCTGGTTACCAACGTTTTTCAAAATATCTTCTTAAATTTTTATTATTATTATTATTATTATTATTATTATTATTATTATTATTATTTAACAATAATTAAAAAAATAAAAAACAATGAATGTATTAAATACACATCAGTGAATTTATATTTATGTTTGTAAGTTGTTTTGTACTTTTATGACAGATGAAATCAGTGCCGTTCTGAAGCTGGACAACACAGTTGTGGGACAGACTCATTGGAAGCCAGTTAGCAACCAATCTTGGGATCAGAAGTTCACGCTTGAACTTGACCGGGTAATGCAAGAAAAAATGCATAAAACACACTTGTCAAACAGTCTTATCCCATAATCCTCTCGACACATGAGTAGATGGGCACACATGCTCTCCATTCCAGCCTCTCTCAATTAACTTTGGAAATGTTAATCCCAGATTTGACCCAGTTCTTATGGAAACTCAGACAAGGCGGATCAAAAGTCATCATTCGTAATCTCTTTACTCTCACATATATAATTGTCCCCTTTCTATGATGGCTATGCGTTTGAGTCGGTTTAATTTTAATGTTCACATGTTTACAGTCGGCATTAGTTCCCTGTTATTTTTCCCAACTTGTCCTTTATAATGTATCGCCATTGCTCCACATTGAGAAATGGGCTGATTTTGTATTTGATTTCAGGAGATTTTTATTTTTCTGTAGATGGAACTGTTCAGGTTTCTATTTGACATCTCCCAAAGGAGCAAGGGTTAAATAAGGGTGTAATAAATGACTTCTTCGGTTACATCATTAGTGATTCCTGTAAACATAGAGGCTTACTTGCTATGTTATTTTATTAATTTTTGAGGGACGATTATTATTTACACACACACATGCCTATGGGTTTGGACTTGCTTTTGGCTGTGTGACGGCATAAGCGTTTAATCTCACGGCAGTCAACGTGAGAGCTCTAATCAGCAGTTGTGTAATGGCAGACAGGCTCTGAAAAGACCTGTAAAAGGTCTATAAATGTCAAACCGTTGGCTGTGAACTGTAGTAAAACACACAAGTGGTGACTGTTGGGCGTTTTTAACTTCATCAATAAATTAACTTGACCAGTATTCTCTCAAATACAAATTTTAACTGGCATTCAAAACATTTGTCATAAATATAACGTTTACATTTGAATTGAGCTGTCAGCGCCAACGGTGTTTAAACATGCTTTTTAGTGCATCATGTTTCTATAAAATAATATGTAAATGACATTTATTTTTTTTCCTTTCACTATTTATTAATCATTATTTATTTCAAATACAGTTTTTGAATGTTATTTAGATATAACCTAATTTTTTTTAATGCATCATTTTTTTTATAGAAACTTGTTTTTACCGTTGAGGCAAAAGAAGTTAAAACGAAGGATGAATTAAAAATCATAGCATTTAAGTTCTTCTCACTCATTTGAAGGTTTCTATGGGCTGATTTAGGGCAGGGGTCACCACACTCGGTCCTGGAGGGCCGGTGTTCTGGAGTGTTTAGCTCCAACTTCACTTAATACATCTGCCTTGATGTTTCAAGTATACCAAGCAAAACCTTGATGAACTGGTCCGGGGTTGTGTGTGAATGGGTCGGAGCTAAACTCTACAGGACACTGGCCCTCCAGGAACAAGTTTGGTGACCCCTGATTTAAGTCACATTATACGACTGCACATAACTTACGAGCTTACGAACTGCTAGCTACGTCCAGCCTTACGAATAACTGGTGCAACCAAATGTATAAACTTAGTTACAAACTAGCCAGTAGTTATTAAGCCTCTAGTGTAGACTTGCACTAGACCCCCCCAACCCCTCTTGCTCCCACTGATATTATTCAAAGAAATCCAAGAATAAACTGAAATTGTATTTTCGAACAAAATCCTTTTGTTTTGTCAGTTCAAATCGGCTCACCAAAGCAAACTGAGTTCTGAGCTACCATTTGGTCCGAGGTGGATGTGTTCTAAATGTCCACCACCTTTGACGTGATATTTCTTTTTCCCCCTGCTCTTTTCTCATTCAGCCGAGGTCAGGCGTGAGGTCATGTTTGCATTAATCCACACCCCGCCTCTCAGGTTCCTCAAACGTCTTTTTACCCTCAGACTAAGAACGAAAAAGAACTTAGTTTGAAGTATATTGGGGCCTTTACTGTCCTATCAAAATAAAGGGTAAAAATGGCAACAAAAAATAAATCTTTATTAAATAAAATATGTATTTATTAATTTATTTTGGGTTGAGCGAATTTCTTCTGTCCATTTTAAGTTACTATTATTTATTTGTTTGTTTATCCTCACCAAGGCTATATGCAGTATATACACTTGTGTATGTATGTGTGTGTGTGTATACTTAATAAAAGATCTATATATATATTTTTTTTTTGGTTGACCTGTAGTCTCGTGAGCTGGAGATAGCTGTGTACTGGAGAGACTGGCGCTCGCTGTGTGCTGTTAAGTTTTTACGGCTGGAAGACTTCCTGGACAACCAGCGTCATGGCATGTGCCTTTACCTGGAACCGCAAGGAACACTGTTTGCTGAGGTA
This sequence comes from Puntigrus tetrazona, assembly GCF_018831695.1. Taxonomy (NCBI): domain Eukaryota; kingdom Metazoa; phylum Chordata; class Actinopteri; order Cypriniformes; family Cyprinidae; genus Puntigrus; species Puntigrus tetrazona. Next base: position 11,457,288 of record NC_056704.1, on the reverse strand, counting down.
CTTTCATTTTTTTCATTACACACAGCAATATAAATGCTATATAAAAGTTTGATGGCCTTTTAGAGGAAATTTATATTGATATTCTCTCTACCTCTTTGGATACAGGTTACGTTTTTTAACCCAGTTATTGAGAGGCGACCTAAACTACAAAGGCAAAAGAAAATCTTCTCCAAACAGCAAGGTAAGGTTATGAAGTGGCAAATATGCCTCGGTGTTGAAAAGGGCTGACATGTTCACTTAAACAGATTAGATTAAGCTGCCTACTTTTGACACACACAGTACTGTGGTTCAATATTGCACTGCTCTGGGGCCAGTGTTTACAGAGTGAAGTCAGAATGAACTTTGACCTCCTTGTTTGAACTCGTTTGAACCATTTATGGACAAAGAAGGTGAATTTGCTGGTTTAGAGACTTAAGCTTGGTTTCAAAAGTCCCACAAACAGTGCTCCTCATTGGGGACTCGGGTCAAAAGTTTCCGTTAGCATTTTGCTAAGCTAACAGCGCAATGCTGTAATAAGGCTATCCGAGGCCTGTTAAATCGACACGAATGGCACGTAGATTTGGTTTTCACACGTGATTTGTCTGTTCAGACCAGTGCGTAAGAACTGCAGATGGGGCTGAATGAACATTACATTTAGTAAATTAAATCTTTGACAGGACGTGGCACTAGAAATAGTCTGTTTACATGTTTTCAGGCTGTTCAGATTTTACCGTTTTTTGTTTTTTTGTTTTTTTTTTTTACAATACAAGAGTACAAAGAGAAGAGAGACTGTCATTCATATTGAAATGTTTACCACATTGTTCTGACACAAAATATTGGCCCTATGTGAACAGGCTTTCACACAAATATTTAGGCGTCCTGGATCAGCTTTCTTGTAGAGCTTGTCACAGAACATTCTCAGATGAAAGATATGAAATAAATATGCTATGATGTTGAATTGTGCTAAAAAAAGGCATCTTAGATATTTTGGAAGAGCCGGAGAGCATGTCCACAGTGTATTGAATGAGCGTCTACATGAATAGAACACTGGGTTTTGGAATTAATGTTATGTACTCTTCAGAAGTTTGCTTCTGCTTTTTTCATCTCATACACAAACCTTGTTCCTCTCAGGTAAAACATTCCTGCGTGCCCCTCAGATGAACATTAACATCGCCACCTGGGGCAGATTGGTGAGAAGAGCCATTCCATCAATCAATACCTCATTCAGTCCTCAGGCGGCCGATCTAGGCTCAGCTTTGAGCCCTGAAACAGTACCCATCGGCCACCCAGACGCCCACTCCCTACCCAGGTACACACGCGTTCAAATGCATTCCAGCCCATCCAGACAGACTCATTTCCTAAAAGAGCATCTGGTAGCGGAAAGCCTTCGAATTATTCCGGAGTCTTTGATAAACAGTGACTAATCTGTCTGGAAACATAATTGGTGCTCTATATTTAGAAAATGAGATGACTTAAGATTGCTGCTCAGTATCCCTGTGTATGCATTCCATAATGTAGCTGTTCTGTAAATCTCCAAACCCCCAAACAAAGCCACTGGACTGTTTAAAATGGAACCTGGCATGTAGTCAACTCATGATTTGTCTTCTCTCATTCAGCGACCCCACTGTGACCAAATTAGACTTTGACAAAACAGCCACCCCTCCCTCAAAACGGCACTCCATCGACGTCGAGATTGAGGAAACTGCATCACCGGATAAGATCCCAGAGGGAAAAGAGGTGCAGGTACAGGAGTGGATGCTTTAAAGGAATAGTGAACCCAGAACTGAAAAACGTCATGTTGATCCAGACAGTCTCAACTTATTTCTGTCTCTTGGCAAAATGTTGATACCATAATTTTCCATACAGTGAAAGGGGAAGGATGAAAATGAATTTGGGATTGAAAGCTTAGGGTGATGAAAAGTAATTTAAGTTGTTATTCACTGATTATTATTTAAATATACATGAAGGTGAATGAGATTTCATTACAAGTTATTTTGAATGAAGTTTGCTGCCAGATGTTGTTGGGAATGTCTTTTAACAGATGATGTGTGATGTGATCAGATGCATGCGTTCCAGTGGCCTTTAAACTTTAAACCGGCCTTGCCAAACTTCTGAAATTGTTTTAAATGAGACAAGACAAGCTTTAAAAAAAAAAGCAACTAAACAACTAAAAAACAGGATATTTAAAATGTGTATACATTGAGAAAAAAAAAAAAAAAAAAAAAATATATATATATATATATATATATATATATATATATATATATATATATATATATATATATATATATATATATATTATTTATTTTTTTTTTTTTTTTACAATTATGTTGAGCTCTAAAACATTTTATTGGGTAGAATTTTTTTTTACCCTTAAATTGAAAAAGTTCCAGCATGACTAATGACAGGAAAGGTCATGCAAGTTCATTAGTTAAAAAGAATTGGATTCATGAAGATCCTGTCGCTCTTAAATCCTTCGGAATCCTGAGATGTTTTTAGTTACTTAATTAAATCTATGGACACTTCTAGTGCCTATAAATAAAGAAAGCTTGGGAAACACTGGCATATTCAATAATACAACTGGATTAATAAGATTACAGAGCTACAGCAAAGTCGCCCTGGTCGCCATTCACTTTGATTGTATAGAAAAGAACAGCTTCATCATCCTGTCTTATATGTCCTTATATGTTTGATTGGAAAAGGTTACTCGTATCGGTTTGGAATATAATGCTTAAAGGTGAACATTGACGGAATCTTTTTTTTTTCCCGTCGGAACGGTCTCTTCAATGCCAGTATTATTAATAAAGGGAGTTCTCTTGAAGTTTTTCTGAAAAACTCTTAAATGCCTCTCGCCTACAGGATGCCCTAGCGACCTTTGACTTCCTGAACAATACAGTAGTTAAACCAGATTATGACAGTCTGGTTGAAAATGAGCAGGCTGACCTGGAACTGACTGCAGTTCAACGAAAAACTAAAATAAGGTAGTTGGTTCCCATTTTGCGGATGATTGACATCACGGCTACAAATAAACACTGCGCATACGTTAATAGGAGTCAGATGCTCAAAGTGTGTGCTCATGTCTTTAGGGAAGAAGAGGAAGTCCAATTCAGTTTGACAGACTTCAAATGTGTAGCTGTTCTGGGGCGTGGCCACTTTGGAAAGGTAAACTTAAACTTGCTTTCACGTGCAATAAGCCGAGCTCTGTAAAATGTGCCATTAATGTGCTACAGTATATTAACCATTCATGTGATGGCGCCCGGTTGTCTCTGCATGTTGGCAATATGTGATGGGGCTCCTGCAGATAGTTTCATTGTCTCCTCTCTTTAATTATTCAACAGGTTTTACTTTCCGAGTACAAGACCACTGGAGAAATGTTTGCCATTAAAGCTTTGAAGAAAGGCGACATCGTTGCAAGGGATGAAGTTGACAGGTAAATGCTATCTATGTGCGTATAAGTAAAATAAATGAACAACTTCATGACGATGCTTGGAAGCGTCAGTTATCGTATACTGCGGACTGTTCTGCTTCTGTTTTACTTCCTGTTATTATTAAGGCCAAAGAGTCAGAGCTGTACTCTAGACATGGTGGAGCCGCTACGCAAAGTCTTTTGCTAGAAATGTTTTTAGCCAGTGTTTTAGCTTGTCACATTCATTCATTTTAATCCATTTTATTTTGAATAAAACGCAGTTCAAATAACTTTTAGGTTGACAGTATGCTAAATATTGTCATTGGTTACCTAACTTCATTTAGATTGACACTGCAAGTCTTCCTGACCTATCGTCGCTTCCAGTTTTCAATCTTCTCTTATCTTTGTAATACAGTTAAAATGAAAACAAAACTGTTAGACTGTTTGTTTTTTATATAATCTACAAATGAAATTCTACATGCATTAACAAAATTTGCATCTGGATAATTGACTTAAAAGCACAAATTTTTAGCTTCTTGACTTATAATCGCTATGCATTCAGTTAATGTCGTCTTTCTGCTTTTAAAAGTGCTGGAGGACATGCTGAAATAGTAATTCTTAAATGCAGCAATATAGCTAAATATAGATTTTTCACTGGAATTGTTGGAGGGAAAATCAAACGGGCATGTTTTGTGTAACGCTCTTTATTTACTCCACAGCCTCATGTGCGAGAAGAGGATCTTTGAGACCGTGAACAGTGTTCGACATCCGTTCCTGGTGAACCTCTTCGCTTGTTTCCAGACCAAGGAGCATGTGTGTTTCGTCATGGAGTACGCAGCAGGAGGAGACCTGATGATGCACATTCATGCAGACGTGTTCTCTGAACCGCGCTCTGTGTGAGTGACTCAGTTTACTATTGCTGCTGTCACTTTGACGTGATCGTTTCCCAAAAGTAAAAAAAAAAAAAAAAAATTGTTTTTTATGTCCTCAGTTTTTATGCTGCTTGTGTCGTCTTGGGACTGCAGTTTCTGCATGACCATAAAATAGTGTACAGGTAAGCGTCGGTTCCGGATGTAAGACTTTACGAATGTTTCATGAACCACACGTGACTGTCACACACTTTCTGCTGCAGGGATTTGAAGCTAGATAACCTCTTGCTAGACACCGAGGGATATGTCAAGATCGCAGATTTTGGTCTTTGCAAAGAAGGTAGACGATGCACTTTTAGACGATGAAGTTTGTGTTGTTTGTCTAACGTTAATGTTGAACTCAATTCATCTCCTGTCACGTAGGAATGGGCTTTAAAGATCGCACCAGTACTTTCTGTGGCACTCCTGAGTTCTTGGCACCGGAGGTTTTAACCGAGACGTCATACACGAGAGCAGTGGACTGGTGGGGTCTGGGAGTTCTCATCTTTGAGATGTTGGTTGGAGAGGTATGACGGATGGATGGATGGATGGATGGATACTATATCGATCTGCAAATGGAAATATATAGAGTGCGGTTAATGTTGTTAACCTGAACTTGTTGGTTGGCTAAAAGAATAAAAAACACATCACAGTGAATAAAAAAGGTCCCTCTAAAAAGTTCACTTGCATTCATTTTAATTTAAAATAATTAGAACTTCAGTCACCGTCAAAGCCTCTTATACTTAAAACAAACTTCATTTTCGTTCTTTGCTTAGGAGTAAAACAAAAGTTCAAAATACTTAAGCAGCAACATCCTGACAGCACCTACGCTGAAGGTTTTAATGCATATGTAAATATCTCTCAGTAACAAAATAAACAACAACAATGGAGAAAACCAGCAAAATGGTAGTTTGCTTTGGCGGTCCGTTTTGAACTCCAAAAAAACGAACTTCACTTTGGCCAGATTTCGTTTGAAACGACATCACGTCAGTTTGTTCTTTTGATTTTAGTTTGAAGTAAAAGAAAAAAATTGTCAAGCTGTCTAATGTGGAACAATGAACTGCTCGAGCAGAACTTGTTCAGACATTCCATCTGTGCTGTTTGACGTCTCTCTCTTCAGAAGAATGTGATGCTTCAGTCTTCTATTGACTTTACATGATTGCATAATTTAGTTAGCTAGCGCTGTTATTAACTAATTATTGTTAACGTCATTGTAGGTAATAATTAATAACAAACATTTTACCTGCAATACCTACGATTACATTTATTATAATTAGAATTTATCAGAGATCCAGCATAGGTAGGCTCATGTTTAATGATACGGAAATAATAATACAAAGGTACTTAATATTTAATACTTTATTAAGTTAAATAATGTTTTTTTAATTACAGTCCCCGTTCCCTGGTGATGACGAGGAGGAGGTGTTTGACAGTATTGTTAACGATGAAGTCCGCTATCCAAGGTTCCTCTCCACAGAAGCCATTTCTATAATGAGAAGGGTATGTTTGGATCTGTCCTGCTACGGTTTTATTGTTTACGACAATCCTTAAAATCAGACCAGAAAACACTGTTCCTTTTAGTAATGGCACTTTTATATTCTCAGGTTAATTAACCACCTAACTGTGTTCATAAGCTGTAAACGTTCTATTCCTTCTCCAGTTGTTGAGGAGGAATCCGGAGCGGCGCCTCGGAGCGGGGGAACGGGACGCGGAGGAAGTGAAGAGGCATCCTTTTTTCAGAGTAGGTCATCTGTTTAACCTGTTTTAACTTTCAGGCGTCGATGAAAGGAGTCTCACAACACTTTGTTTATTCGTCCTCAGAATATGGATTGGGACGCGCTGCTGGCAAAGAAGATCCGACCCCCGTTTTTGCCGACCATCAAAGGCCGCGAAGACGTTAGTAACTTTGACGACGAATTCACCTCAGAGGCACCGATATTGACTCCTCCTCGTGAGCCCAGGGTTCTGACCGTCGGCGAGCAGGAGATGTTTGCAGACTTTGACTACATCGCTGACTGGTGTTAACCCAGATCCTCATAAACCCTGTTCACACACGCTCAACACTGAACCAGCCGAACAACTCCCTCTCTGTAGGACACATCGGAAAAGAAACTGCTTTCCCTTTATGCTCTTATTGTGCCATTTTTAAAGGATCGACAATAACCTGTTTTAAGAATCAAGAATGAAGCGGTTGAGTTTTGGTAGCCCAATGTGGCATCTTTTTTTTTTTTATTGTCAGAGCACTGGGACACTGATTGGTGACCATTATAAACTTGTGAGGAATCAACAGGATCAACTGCAGCTTCCCTCTCCATTTTCCACACATTTTCTCTGCTTTTAAAAGCTTAAATGTGCCTACTGTCTTCAGATTTTGGGATTTTTAACACGCAACTGAAGAACTGAACCTGACCAAGACAGCAAATTGCAAATTCTTCACTCTGTAATAGGAGCATCTTTCAATACGAGCACGCTCAAAGAGAGTTCTCTTGACTTATTTATTTTCTTGTATTCCCTTCAATGCCTTAAATTCTTTAAAGGGCTTCCAAACAATAACTATGAGGTACAGATAACCTACCAAAGCGTTTCTGCCAAATGTTCTTCTACCTATTTTATTGGAATTATTATTATTATTAAAAAAAAAAAAAAAACCTCGGCCAAGAGCGCAGATTAAACGAACTTGAATTTTATCAAAGCAATATGACAGAAAGCTGCAATTTAATTGATCTTTTGAGAGTTTCTTTTCATTTCTATAAAAGTATCCTTGTGCTCTAATCATCAAAAGAAATGTAAGTTATAGTTTTATACTGTATTTTTAGAATATTAGCCATTTGGATCTGCTGTATGTTACGACAATGGTTGTACACATAAATATATATGAATTGTAAGATTATCATTTTGGAGAGGGCAGCTCAAAGTTGAGAGCAATTCTGAACTTTTCATATGGAATGTAAAAATGTATATTCATGAAAACAAACAAAAAAAATGTATATTTTTGGCATGTGGTCATGCCAAACTGGCTGTAATGTTTTATTAGTTGACATTTTTTTTAAAGAATATTTGTAGTCCGTTTCAGATCTTTGTCATTTTACATCGATTTCTCACAATTTAGCCAATTTGTGGTTGTATATGTCAACATTAAACCACCTTTAATAGAAATGATTTCGTAAGTCTGTGATCACACCACTTGTTTGTGAACTCGCCCATCTCTGAGAGAGAGCTGGTGATGGACTCCTGCCAACTATTCCGCTCGAGTATCATAAAACCTTCCTCAAATAACACTCCGTACAACAACTAACACCTGCTTTCTGTCTCTTGGTCGAGCTTCAAAGAGGAATGTGCTCCGAGCAAACCAATGAAGACACTGCTAATATCAACTAAGCTGCGTTTACGTGCACTTTTAAGTTTTACTTGAGTAGAAATAAAAACGGATAGATATTTGACGTCACTGTTCTGACCCTCTTGACTTGCCATATCGAAAAAAAACGCGTATTTGGTGTTTTATACATTCAGCTAGTACTTAGCGAGAACATAAGTGCGCGTTTAAACGTGTTCGTGCCCTCTTTTAAGAAATAAGACCTGGTGGATTTACTACTGGGCGAAAATGTGATGTATGTGTTACTACAGGTGGAAGAAGACACGTGCGCCTGTCCGGTCAAACCCGACGGTCAAGTTTTGGTACTCGCTTTAACGGTGTTTTGTGTGTGTGTGTGTGTGTGTGTTAGTGGCAGATGAAAACCGGTCCAAAGAATTTACTAATAAGCTAATGTTGCCGTTTCCTGCCGTGGGTGGCGTTTGATGAATTCTCAGTGAAAAGGAAAAAAAAAGCAGAAGCACTTCTGATGTTTGAGTCACTTCACCTGTCTGAGGGGAAGAGCACTAGTTTTCGCTCTGCGGGTCTAACTGGTCCTGTCTGGGTGTGTTATGTGAGTCACTGCGTTAGTAATAAGGGTTTCCCATGGAAAGCGAGTTAGTTTTGTTCATTCAGGCCGTGAACTTCCTTAACTCCCTCCTCTCTGTCTTCGAGATAAAGGTGACGTGTTTGAACAGTATCATAAACACAAAATACTCCCGCGGTGGCGTTTTTAAAGGAAACCGATCGTTTGGTGCAAAATGGTGAGTGAAACTACTGTATCACCCGGAAAGATTTGAGAAGCTCTCGCAGCTCACATGGAAAATGCACTTATTTGACATTGAACCTTTAAATATTTATTGTCACGAGAAATGTGTTACAATAATAATAAAACAAAAATCCATGGCCCCCTTCAGACTTTGTTTCCTGTTTTTATATTTCATCTGGACTCTTTTGAACTTAAGTGTGAATCTGATTTTGCTGTCTGACAGTCAGTGGTCGGTTATCTTGGAAAACTGTCAGAAATAGTAGGCTGCATACTCTCCAGGGGACTGTCGGGACATGGGACAGATTTACAGACAGGAAGAGGAAAGGGAAGCTGGGAAATAGGTTGGAGAGGAGAGGCTCCGCCCTTCACTTTGCTGGAGCTTCAGAGAAACTTTTATCTGCTGAAAGGAAGTGAACAGAAATATAGGAGTTTGGGAATTTGGGTGTAGTTGATAAAAGACTTTCAATCGGAGAAGAATTTAACTGTCTTTCAGCACAGTTGGTGTTTTTATAGAAATACTCCAGATCCTTTTGTTTTTGCATTTTATTGCAATAAATACATGCAACAAAATTATTATTGAATGCACACACTACTCCTTTTGAGAAGGATGACCTTAGTGTGTGGTTTGTGCATGTTAGCAAGTAATCCTATTGCGTTCTACTCGACTAAATGTACTTTATTTGTTAACAGCAAACGACCAAGAGTTTTACATTTAAATTCACTGGCCAATAATATTAGTTAATTTCATTTTAGGTTCTACGCCTATACTGAACATTTTCCGGTTGAAGGATGCCATCTTGAGGTTGACTAATGATAGCGCCTTCTAAAAGAAATCCTATTGGCTCCATTGAAAAATATTTTCATAATTTATTTAGTAATGGTATTATTTAATTATTTTTATTCACAGAAATGTAGTTAAAAATAGTAAAAAGGAATGCAGGTTAATCCTGTTTCATCCACAACAGCTTTGAATTTTATTCTGTCTAAATGTCATTGACAGCAAAAGCAAAGTAAAACACGGGACTGAATAATTTCACACACACTGTTGGAATCCGACCTCAGATCCGAAGCCGAAACAAATAACACACGGTCCTGCATCTAGCATGCTGTTTCAATCACCCAGGGCCAGAGATAAAAGCACCTTTTACACATTTCTATACACTATTATTGAAAAGCTTGGGGTTCGAATGATTTTTTTAATGGTTTTGAAAAGTCTATTATGCTGACCTAAGCAAAAAAAAAGAAAACATTTGAAGAAATTAAACCATTTCGATTTAGAATATCAGTTTTCTATTTAAATATAATATGTTTAAAGGTATAATTTAGTCATGTGATGAATTTTCAGGAGCCGTATCACTCCAATATTAAGTATCCTTCAGAAATTATTGGGACACAAGGTACCTTTAAATTTCCTCAAAAAAATAACTGATCCTGCAAACTTTAAAAACACTTCAGTCACAGTTTAGGTTATAGTAAGAGGATGCAGCAATATAAAAGGTATGTTATATGTTTAATCTGAGCAGTACCACACGCGTATCACTGCATTATCTGGCTTCAGAAATCAGCCTTTGTTCCAGCTCTTCAGGATGGCCTCTGTTGCATCCAAGGTGCTTTCTTGCTGTAGTTCAAAAAAACAAAAACAAAACACTAAATACCATGAGCACTGCTAAGGCTTTTGATGTCTTTTGTTTGTTGTTGTTCTTTTTAATAACTTCTCTTTTTATTTATCTATTTAGGTAGCAGATAGATTTTTTGCATTTCCTGTAAAAACCTAGTTAACCCACTCCTTACCTTAATAAAGCACAAACGAATGTATTTCTCAAACTGCTTTACTGAATCTTCCCCCACAAAAGCTGTTACAGGAATCGAAGCCAGTTTCTTAAAAACATAAGAATAAAAATAAATAAATAGCACACAAACACACACGTACATATGTATATATATAGATGTAAAATTTTGATGACTATGTATTTATTGTGTGTTTTTTCTTCCTGTGTGTGTGCGTGTGTTCATTTTACTGTACTTTGCTTATTCCTTAAAATCACAAAACTGAATACCTTCTCTTTTATCATCCATTTTACAAACTTGTAGTCATACGGTTCATCATCTCCCATATGCGACAAGTCCTGATCTATATTCAACAGACAAGACAGAACACTAATCACAATGTCACCTTTTAAAATGTTATTTTTGTTGGGTTTCTTTTACATCAACCATGACTTCGAGCCACTTACCGAGTGCTGTGACATCCACTATCATGAAGTATCCTCCCTCTGGGACCACTGGAGTCATGCCAGTCTGTCTCAACATGGCTGCCATGCGGTCCCTTTTCCCTTCCAGCTCTTCTGCCAGAGAGGTGAAGTAGCAGTCGGGTTTACCCATCAGCTCAAAGTCCCGAAGAAGTCCCTGGCCAACGGCCTCCTACTGTGCGGTACAACTGTATCACAAACATGTCCTCTACAACGCTGCATCGTGTGTGCGACTATATAACAACAGACAAAACCCGCCTGTAATGGGGTCGGACATGTATAGAGGCTGTTCTGCATAACGGTCTGGAGGTGTTTGATCAAGTGTTCAGGCCCGACTGACCAGCCCAGCTGCAAAAAAGAAAGAAAATAAAGACATTATGAAAATGTTTGTATTACCTATGATCGTAGACAGCAATGCAACTGCAATGCACGTGACAACAACGTAGTTTTACCAAGCTATGAGAACACTTTTTGCACGCAAAGAAAACAATAGCAATGTGGTGGAAAAATGAAAAACTGATGAGAGAGGGATAGCCGGGGGACTCATAGGTGTCTGCGCTTGACCTAGGGGTCACGAGGATCCTAAATAAAGGGGACTAGGTTTATAGTGAAGTGGACAGCTGGTATGGGTTTATAACATAGGGTCAGACTAAGATATAAAAGTGGAGGACTGCCCTCCCTCTTGTGGTTTGTGTCTGACCTTCTTTGCAAAGAATAAAATCTTTAAAGACAATTTGTTGAGTTTGTTTCTCAAATGCTGAGAGTCTGTATAAATGTGCCACGGCGATTCATAAAATCAATCAATAAAATGTGGAAGGCTTTGTTTTACAACTAAATTATTTGTAATATCTAATAATTGTTAATATTTAAACTGGAAAGGTTTCCACAAGCTTTCGCAAGAACTTGGCTAAAGTTTTTACAACTTACTCCGAAACCATGCGTGATGAGATACTGTACACTAAAGCCGCTCCACACCACACCTGAGAGGAGCTTAGCGTGGAGCGAGGGAACCACATTCTTGTGCATTTAGTTTCCTGTCACATGAACAACTATACATCGCTTAAAAGCTTAAAGACTCTAGTTTTCATATTTGGTGACTGATTTTTGTAAAGTATTTAACAGGGCGGCTGTAATTTATTAATATGTAATAAGAGTACTAATCAGTGTCAGAGAGCAAGTTCCTGCCTTTACTTTGAGGTAATGATCAGTAAAAAAAATAAAAAAACCTCCATTCGTGTTCACGTCAAATGTTCCAAAGATACAATTCATTGTTTTTTGAGGAAGAAAAAGGTGTTTTGAATATAAAATAAAATATGAAATGCGCCCAGAATGTGATTATCAGCATTATAAATATTGAGAAAAGTATGGAAAGACATGTTTCAGATCACTCAAACCATGTCATTTCTTTAGATTTTTGGTTTTCATTTTCTAGCACTTTTTGTGAAATATTGCATTTATATAGAATATAAATATTTTAATTTTTGCATTTTATATTTTCATAAACTTGAGCTTCCATAACATTTTTGTAATATAATTACCTATAATTAACTATAATTATTGTAATATATAATTATATTACAGTAATCTGCCACATGTCTCCTTTAAAAAGAGACCAACCTTAAGTCTCTGCTCCAAGGCATTCAAAATGTATAACAATTTAAGTTGGAAAATTGATTTTAAGGCCTATAGTCAAAAAGCGGAAAAGATAGTTAACAGGTTAAATAAATACATGTGCCTAAATTGCTCAAAATGCACTCTATGGTGATCTGGCAACAAACTTCCCGTGATGCATAATTTCTTAATCTCAAGCTTGAATAAGTTTATGTTGCGTTTATGGATTTCTGTTCCTCGTTGGAGACTCCGGTGAGTCTTCGAAATCATAATTCGGCAGAGAAAAAAAAAGTTCAGCAAGAGGGTTTAAAGTGACAGAATGGTGCGTAAATAATAAGATAACTTTCCTTTTTTCGGGTGAATTGCTATTATAAATCCGATCAATGAAGACAATAACAATCGAATACCTTCCATCCAGTGACGCTGAACGTTTTCCCTGCGCTGCCGATGGTGATGGTTCTGTCCCACATTCCAGGGAGGGTTGCTGTTAAGACAGAATACAGCAGAATCAGCACATCTTTACCCAACTAGTAATCCACTGACACGAAAAGATAAGACGCGCCACTGGAGAATTATCACGTACCTATCTTTACATGCCGGTGGCCTTTATACACGAGCCATTCATACACCTCATCACTGAAGCACAGCGTGTCATGTTTGATGCAGAGATCCGCAATAGCTTGCAGCTCACTCCTACTGAATACCTAGAAGCAGAAAAGAGCTTTAGGGTATCATTAAGCATTTTGGACCTAAATGCGATATATATGCCACCTTACTTTTCCGATGGGGTTATTAGGAGTGTTGATTATGATAGCCTTGGTCTTGGAGTTGAATTTACTAGCAAGTTCGTCCTGGTCCAGAACCCAGTCCGCGCTGCTTACACTGGTTGCTGCCGATGAAGACTTCTGCAGAGAAGGTCAAACCGGTGCTGTGCTTAATGTAAAGTGCATCGAACGCTACAGCGTGCAAACATTCCCCGCGCTGACCCACCAATCGCAAAGGTATCAAAACCGGTTTCCCTCCTGCCATCTTCACCATGGGAACATAGCAGTCAAAAAAAGGCTCTATAATGATGACCTGAATTGAAAAAGAAAGAAAAAAACTGAAAAGAGAGAATGCGTTTGTCGTAATCTAGTGCAGTTAAGCGTCGGGGGTGTTACATACTAGCGGCAAATACGCTTTACCTCATCTCCCTCCTCAACCAGAGCCTGCATAGTGCTGAACAAAGACCCGTATCCACCTACGGTCACCAGGATCTCTTTAAACGGATCGAGCTGGCGGCCGTAGACTCTTCCGTATACCATCGACAGGGCTTTAACCAGTTTCGGATGGCCCTGAAAACAGAAATGCAGCCGTTTTAGTGTTTTTTCAACGTAATACAGGATAACCCCGAAGTGTGCACGGAACATACAAAGCCCCGTGTGTACTGATTTATCCTGTCAACCATCGCAGCCTGAGCCAGACCCTCTTTCACGTAGGAAGGAGGAGGGATGTCTGGGTATCCCTGTCCAAGATTGACAATAGAAGGGTCTGCTGCCACTGATGTAAAGGCCACCCTAAAACACAACAGACACTGCTAGGAATATTTAACACTGTGTGAATGTGTTCGCAAATACTTTTATATATATATATATATATATATATATATATATATATATATATATATATATATATATATATATATATATATATATACTCTTACCATACATTCTTGTCCAGACCTTCTATCCTTTTCGCGTTCTTATGTTTCATGGATGCCATCTTGTACTAAAAAAGCGAAAGCACAAAATAAAGGAACGTTTAACAAAATAAAAAGTACTGAGTAACTCGGTAAAACTTGCACTCACTTGGCAGGATGTGAAATTTCTAAATCTGTTGGTTTGTAACACGCGTGGAGCAGATCTGAAAACACGAAGTAGATGAATAGGATTCATATCTAGCAAAAGTAGATTATTTCAAATACTCATCGCTCACTTCAAAACATTGCAGGCACGGGCATAACACTTCTTTCAGTTCATTGGTTGCGGTAGAGTATAGATATTTTGTGTTTGGAGGAAGCAGATTCGGCCTGACGTGAACGTCCTACGCCTCTAAAGCGGACCAATCAGATCGAAGAGTCGCTATAAGACTCTCCGGTGAACCGCTCTGTTCTGGAAGTCCCGCTATGGCGAGGATTGTCGGTATTAATGAAGTTACTCGATGACCCTGCTCTTCAGGAACTGTCAGTGGAAGATAAAGTCCGCATAAGCTATTTAAATATTTATGAACTATTTGTCTTCTTCGCAAGGATGAGAATTCCGAGTCATTTTCACGAATCAGTTCAAAGAACTTTAACAACGATTCAGTGACTCTTCTTACGTAGTGACATATACTTTTATATTATATTAATTACATTTTAGCAAAAAAGGAAAAAAAAGATCAAAACGATGATAAATTATCTAACTGAAACTCTAAAAAATGTTTACAATGAACCATATTCATTGTTTTTACTCCTTAATATCATACTAAAAATACCCTTTAATTTTTCTGACAGTAGCGATTTTACTCACGTTTGTAACGGTCTCGTTTAATTTGATTGCACCTCTATTGAAGAAAGAAAAACTGTGGAAAACCGTGTATGTAGTCGGAGTTAAATGAATCATTCATAGATGTCACCACTGTCTAATGTCAACATAAAATCCCCACAAACAGCCAAGAATTCCGCGCGACGCCAGATGCGCTCTAAAATGTAATGTAATAATTATATTATTTGTCTAATATAATATATAAAACTTGCTTTCGCATGGTAAACGTCTTCGCATCGATCAAGGCTGGTAAACGAGTCGTTCAGACCGGTTTTCTGACCTACCTGACCTAGTGTATAATATTCTGTCCTTCGCGACAAACAGGTCAGGAAAAAAAGAAAACATCCCAAAAGATGATCAACTATCTAACTGAAGCTCTAAAAGAGAGAGAGAGAGAGAGAGAGAGAGAAGAGAGAGAGAGAGAGAGAGAGAGAGAGAGAGAGAGAGAGAGAGAGAGAGAGAGAAGCGTTTACTTGTCATCGAAACAGTTTCTGATCATTATAACCAAAGGGTTCCCAAGAGGCTAAACAAATGCATTTTTTTACTTCTTAATCAGATAAACTAAAAATACCATTTAATTCTTCTGACAGTAGCAATTTTACTCACGTTTGTAACGGTCTCGTTAAATTTATTATAGAAAAAAGACCATGCAGGAAAACTGTGCCTCTGGGCAGGAGATTTATGAAGTCGACGGAGTTAAAAGAATCATTTATAGAGGCCTCTAACTTCTTGCATTAGTCACCAATTGTCTAATGTCAACCTAAAATTCATACAAACAGCCAAGAATTTTACAACATCATCAAAAAGTTTATATATTTCACTAATTCCATTCCATTCAGTTGTATATTATATTCATTCATTACACACAGACTGATATATTTCAAATATAACTGACAACTAATGAAAACCCCACATTCAAATTCAGTATCTCAGTAAATCAGAATATCGTGAAAAGGTTCAATGCTGAAGACACATGGTGCCACACTCTAAACACCTGTAAGGCCTTTAAATGGGCTCTCAGTCTAGTTCTGTGGGCTACATGATCATGGGGAAGACTGCTGACTGGACAGTTGTCCAAAGACGACCGTTGACACCTTGCTCAAGGAGGCCAAGACACAAAAGGTCATTATAAAAAAGGCTGTCTGTTCACAGAGCTCTGTGTCCAAGAACATTAATAGAGAGACGAAGGGAAGGAAAAGATGTGGTAGAAAAAAGTGTAGCAGCAATAGGGATAACCTCACCCTGGAGAGGAGTGTGAAACAGAACCCATTCAAAAATATGAGGGAAATTCACAAAGAGTGGTCTAGAGTCAGTGCCTCAAGAAGCACTAAACACAGACGTATGCAAGACATGGTTTCAGCTGTTCAGCTGTCGCATTCCTTGTCAAGCCACTCCTGAAAAACAGACAGCGTCAGAAGCGTCTCGCCTGGGCTAAAGACAGACTGGACTGCTGCTGAGAGGTCCAAAGTTATGGTGTCTGACGAAAGTACCATTATTTGTAAATCAGGGTCCTAGAGTCTGGAGGAGGAGAGGAGAGGATGTTTCTTGAGGTCCGGTGTAAAGTCTCCACAGTCATTGATGGTTTGGGATGCTGTGTCATCTTCTGGTGTTGGTCCACTGTGTTTTCTGAGGTTCAAGGTCAATGCAGCCGTACACCAGGACGTTATAGAGCACTTCATGCTTTCTGCTGCTGACCGACTTTATAGAGATGCAGATTTCATTTTCCAACAGGAATTAGCACCTGCACACAGTGCCACAGACTGCCCCAACGAAGTATTGAGTGCCGTACATGCTCATACTTTTCAGTTGTATTCTCAAAATCCTTTCTTTGTATCGGTCTTCAGTAATATTCAAATTTTCTGAGATACTGGATTTGGGGTTTTCATTAGTTGTCAGTTATAACCATCAAAATGAAAAGAAGTAAACATTTGAAATATGTCAGTCTGTGTGTAATGAATGACTGTAATATACAAGTTTCACTTATTGAATGGAATTGGTGAAATAAATTCACTTTTTTGATGATATTCTAATTATATGACCAGCACCTGTGTAGATAGATAGATAGATAGATAGATAGATAGATAGATAGATAGATAGATAGATAGATAGATAGATAGATAGATAGATAGATAGATAGATAGATAGATAGATGAAACCTAAAATAATAATATCAATAAAATATAAAGATATGCTTCGATGGCTCTTTTCCCCGACCTGTCTGTGATGTTTATGGTCTGGCTGGTTATGGTCTCTGATATCTGTATGAATTCTTAATTTTTGCATTTGTTGACATGAAATTTAACCCAGCAGATGGCGCTGTGATCCCAGATTCGTGACTTTAATGTAATTCAGCAATTAACATCAAGATTTAAGATCCCACGATTCTCGGAACAAAAGTTTTCGTTTTGATAATCTTAAGAAATATTTAGCTTCTTAGACTCGGAATACAGTTTAATGTCATACAAGTATTATTTACAGGCTCACTGAAAGAGTCTAATCCCGTTATCTCTTAATATCTCTTCACAATGTTTAAATATTATTCTAATTTTGAAATAATCTTCCCAGCAACTGCTAAGGAAAGCATGTGCTGCAGATTCTATTCATAAACCGTCTATGAATAGAACCTCAAAAGCTTGCTATTTTAGCAGTCTAGCTCATTTCTAATTTGTCTTCTAATCTCTCAACCATAATTTTACACAGTTTTGTTATTCTTTGAATCTATGCATTTATATTTGACTCGAATTATTTTCCATTTAAATCACCGAGTTTAGATAGATATAATCGTTCACATTCTTCAACTTATGGCTTCATTGATGAAGTCTATACAAAAACGAGTTGGTTTTCACTGATTGCAACTTAGAAATAAACAAATAGACTAAAGCAATAAATAAACGAATAGCAGTATTACATAACTCTTATCAATGTATTAGTCATTTAACAGAAGATCTATTCTCCCCTTGCAATACCTTCACAGTCCCCCAGGGGTCCGTAATACTCTGACATTAAATAATAGATGATCTCAGTATGTGTGCCTTTTGGGGCAAATTATTCTAAATGAAAGGGAATTCATATCGCCTGTATTTCATTTTTCTCTTAGGCATTTAATATTTAATTGGCCTCCAGTAAGCGCTGAATAGTTTCAGTGAAAAATGAAACAGAGATCACTTCCGTCGCACACCAGAGAGCCTTGAGTTTTATATAATACCTGTGGTATTGCTCATTTAAATAAACCAATGATTAAACAGAAGTTAGTAAATAGAAGATTACCATAAACCAGTAAATCTGACTTTCAAAAAAGCTTGAAACGCTATTTTCCTCCTCCATAACGAAGTAGCTAGAAACGTATTTCCATTTTAAACAAGTGCTTTGGCAAAAGACATTTAGCCGAGGTACGGAGCGCTCTGGAAAGGAGGTAGACCGTCCCAAACTTACTAGAATTTGTAGTGTGTTGTGTTTGGTTAGAAGCTCATAGGCTTCTGTGATAACAGTGGTAATGCTCCTGGACATCTACTGGACTTTCAGTGTTTCTGTTTGGGATCAATAAAAAAAGTCACTGAGATTAAGCCTCTAGTTAATTCAGAGTAGACATCCACTTTATGTTCAAAAATATTCAATCTTTTATTCTTTTGTTTTTTAGAAAGAAACTAGAAGACTTCCAGATCCCACTGAAACCTATGTAACAAGGTCAAATCAAAGACTAGCAGCTGAAGACTGAGTGGCCTTGGACAATTTAATTTCTCAGAACTGGAAAATACCTAAAACGAGTCCTTATTCTGCAGAACCTTTGAGACCTCTGCATTTATCGAGTATCTTATCAGTGCCAACTCCACCAAACGCATCCCTGTTCACCACATTTTTTTTAGTATAAAACGTGAAAAGAGCACGAAAAGCTAATTTTTTTGCATTGGGTTTGATGTCTGAGATAGTAGTAAACATTATGAGGCACTTTTCATTATGTAAGTTAATCAGCGAGGTCAATTTCAGCAGGCATTAAACAGTGACACGTAATAACTGAAATTAGAAAAAAGGGTTAGCATGTGATGGTAATAATGCCATAATCATTATTTTAACACGTAAAAACACGTGAAATCCAAACGTGTATGACTTGCTTTCTTTTTAGAAAGATATTGTGAAGAATATTGATAACATCTATTGCCCATTATCCCTCAGAAATAATACACACACACACACACACACACACACACACACACACACAACACACTTAAACAAAGCCTGTCACTGCAATATCCTGAAGTTTTAAAGAGTAGAACAACACTACAATTCTTAGATCTCAAGTAGACTATATTTGCACATTCCCACCTGTAAGAAGTAAATCACTTTCAGCTGTTCGGTGGGTCATGAATTACGCCCCAGATTTCCTTTACAGCTAATCAGCAACGCAGTGACAACTTTATCTTACGCTTTTAAAAACAAATATTAGTCGCGTACATATTTTTCCATTTAGAGCTTCATGTGGATGATTTCACGATAGTTTCACGACAGATCTATGTGTTCTCATTTCCAAAGAGAGCTAGCAGGGCCGAAAAAAATGCCACAGCCTTTGCAGTGAATAGGCTTTTAGTCGAGGAAGACCTTTTAAAGTCTTTGCCGCCCAATGTCAAAGAGGGTTTCCGTAGAACAAAGAGGGAGCATGCAAGCAAGCCCGAGGCAGATGCTGCAGCCAATCAGACACGCTGTAAACATATGATCTAGTACAGAGGCTGTGGAGACAGTGGGATGACATACTCAAGTTAATGTGTGCTATGGCTGCCGTGGAGGAGGATGGCAGTAATGAATAGCTTTCATGGCTCAATGGCCATCGTTTCTATCCCTGATATATATATCCATTCCATTATATACATATATTCCATTAAATAAACAGGCTACACACAAAGTTACATTACTCATGTTTTATTGATTTTTTTTTTTTTTATCAGGCTACATTTCTTGAGTTGTTGTTTAGTAGTTACTCTCAGTGTAATTGTATGGGTTATTTAACAGTCAACACTGTGGGAATTACAGCGGTTTACAACAAACCACTGCCTTGCCGATTATTTCCAGCTAATTCTCCCATCGCTTTTTTTAAGGATTCCAAAAACCGTTAAAACCTACGATTAAGTTTAGCTTGACGCACAGGAAACGGCTTTATTTGCTTAGTTAAAATGGTGGGGATGTGAAGGATATGCCCCTGAGAGTTGCTGTAACAATGAGGCGCTTATGGGTCACGGACAGATGTAGCACGCCATAACAACGCGCAAAATCTAAACGGAAAGTGAGAAAGGCGGTTCTGGGAACGCTATTGTCATCCCGAAGCCCCGCCCACGGCGGCTCAGCCTATCGCGTTCGGAGGGCGGAGCTGACTGAGAGCCGCAGACGCAAGGACATGCTCCAGTCCCCGCTAGAATCTTCATCCGAAGACGGAGAACGCGCCTTCGGTCCATCTCTAGGTGAGTCCGGAACGGGAGCGTTTAATTCGCGTTATGGGTGTTTGAGGCTAAACGTTAACATCGCAGACGGTTATGTTCGGTCATTTCATCTTCGTGACGCAATTGTGGAATATTCGCCGGAACGCGTTCGGGACAGCCTTAAACTTTTCAAGCCCCCTCAGTGAGAAAAACGTGCTACTGTTAGTTATTGTTCTGAAATGCGAGTTAGTGAAGCGAATTTACCGAAACGAATGCTTCGGACGGCGGAAAATTGAACACCGCGGGGGATGTGTAGATAGTTCATAGAATATTAATTAAAATTTGCCTCGGTAAAGTTTGTACGATTTTTAAGCTTAAATTTACGTTGCATTATTTACTAATGCACACTTAGCGATTAAACAGACAGGCCTCTGTTTAAAATACTATACTTAAAAAAAGTAAGCGAGAATCAAATCATGTGTACAGATTTAAAATGAAATAAAAAGTAGTGAGCGTTATTTTTGTTTTGTCCCGTGAGTGGAAATTAATGTTGTTTATTTGGGTTTCCGTAATTATCGGCAGAGGAAATCTTATCCACGTAACGTTACAAAAGATATCGTCCCCTCGAATATTAGTCAGCCTTCTGAAAGTGAGCCCTTCTTGATCCTGCTGACTGGATGTGATTCAGACGTGCAACGTTTTTTTTTTCCACGACTAAGTTATATTTGAGAATCAGCCCATTTCCTGGCAGGAAGAGCTGCTCCAGGAGATGGTACAGATCTCTGCCGAGCCCAGTTTAGTAGTATACTTAAAGCTATTAGGTTAAATAGCAGATCTGCAGTAATGCACAGACCCCCATCCCTTTCTGCCCTGCTTTCTTGTCTATCAGAACTCCTTGGATTTTTCCATTGGGTCTGCCAACATTTTATTAGTTTCCGTCTCTTAGCGCCTAAACATTTGATACAGTGCTGAATTTATAACATTTTCGCATTTTCTAACATTGAATCTTTTTCGCTAATTTTGTTATACTCCTGCAAGTGTAATTTATGCGCGCTGTAAGTTTTAAACTGGTGTCAGGAATATATCTTTGAACAAACTGGGAGTTGTAGATACTTGAACTGCTGCAGCTGTTCACAAATGTCCAAATATTTTGCACTGCCTGTAGAAGGCTGCCTGTTGAAGCATGCTGCATATACAGCAAAGTTCTTTTACCCCGATTTCTTTCTTTTTTTTGTAGCGATTTTTCATGGACACGCGGGCAGATTGCATCCAAATATGCAGTCTTTGATGCCGTTTCCTTTCTGCAGGAATATTTATAAAAGTACAAACTGTGTGTGGATGCTGGAGTGTATCTTACCCTGAGTAAGACCGATTGTGTTTACTCTGCCGTAAGCACCCTTGAACATTTCCAGAAAGTCCAGCGCTTTAGGATTTCTGATCAGCTGAGGCTGGGTTCGCCTAATTCGTTTGCTGACCGGTTTGTGATGATTAAGCTACTAGTCTTTCCTGTAATTGTTTGTTTGCGAGTTTGGCTATTTATATTTTATTTTAGTGCGTTCACGTCTAGTCTGTACGGTGTATTTCTTTGGGTTGACCTTGCATGTAAAGTACATAGGGGATGTTTTTGTTTATCTTCTGTTTTGATCACAGAGAGCAATTTAGGCTGTGTAAAATGGATTCAAGGTGTGTTACATCATGTGCAGGACTACAGCTGGGTGCTTGTCTGCATTTTGTGAAAGGTGCCTTTAGTAAATCTACTCATTAGTAGTGTTTTAAATGATGTTCAGTAGTTCTAGTACTACTCCCCTTGCTTGTGGCATTCAGTGTTTTACTACTTTGTTGTGCCAGCGCTCTCCATCTGTGCAGGCCTTTTATAGGTAAATATATATATATATATATATATATATATATATATATATATATATATATATATATATATATATATATATATATATATATATATATAAACCTCTTTTTGGAGTGGCTGACTGCTGCAAAGTGAAGCATATGCAGCAGTAATCTCAATAATTAATAAGATTGGTGGAATATGCTTTGTCTATTATATGATGCAAGAAGTGAATCTCAATAGAGATTAGAGGAAGCCTGGCAGACTGCCTGCATTAGGAATCATTAGAATGTAAGGGCATATTATTCTGGGCTTCATGGCAGTGTTGTCTTGAATAGTTAAGGTGATCCAAATTCTTCCAGTCACTTTCAAGATTCATAGGTCATTTCTAATTGCAACTCAAGATATTTTTACTCGTACACATTCAGTTACGGAAGAATATTTGTTTTTGCATGTTACCTGTATGTTTGCCGAATAAATAGATGCATGGATTAGATTTAATTGCATTGGTTTTGTCGTAGAGACTGTGAAGGGAAAGAATGTTTAGCTAATCAACGAGCAGCCAGTTATACAGTGTTGCTCTGGACAATGGTCATTAATCAGAAATATTTAATTGCTAAATGTATTAGTTGAATCAAGAATCGATCGCTATTCCAGACCATGTAGTTCCAGCAATGTAGTAAAAAAAAACTAAATTAATAATAATAACCGTATGATACATATGTGTGCAAATTTGAATATCCAAATAAAAATGTGTTGTTCCTGTGTAAACAAATCTTCCTTACTGAGGTTATTTGGTTATTTAAAAAAAAATTGAACAATAAATACATTTGATCATGTGACCAGTGAATTTAGTCCAGAGAATGTCTGATATAGGCCTACATTCCCTGAGATATAAACCCATTTCCTTTCCATCATGCTCTTCCAGTTAAGCAACAAAAACGTATTTTGTACATATAAAGCTGCATATTATAATGCTGGTAGACTTTCATTCCATCTAACTTATCAATGTAAAGTCCCTCAGTTTATATTTAGTGTAGTATTGCCAGTTGTACCAGCATACCAAGTAATGAAATATTAAAAATGTCACAATACAGTGGCTTTCATATGATCCCATGCGTGCTACCTGTTTGTGTGCTTGGCTTGTGAACAGCAACAAAAGTGTTTGTTTACAGTGGGGTTTTTTTATGCCGTGCGTTGTACGATGACTGTTGAGCTCATGAACACAGTGGCCAATCAGAATCCTATATATAACCAACAAAGTGCAAACACTGTAAATTGGTGTTAACAAACACAGCTTGGGCAGCTTCTTTGATTATGTACACTTTTTTTTTTTTTTGTGGTGAACTAAAGCGATTCACAGTTTGAATAAAAGTTGTATTTATTGCATTTCTTCCAAGTCCTAATTCTTTAATTGTGCCGTCACAGGAGGATGATTCCAGTGACTGAATTCCGACAGTTCACGGAACAACAGCCAGCCTTCCGGGTTCTGAAGCCATGGTGGGACGTGTTCACAGACTACCTCTCTGTGGTCATGCTCATGATAGGTGTATTTGGATGCACTCTGCAGGTAATGATTACAGTTTTTCTCCTTAAACCGCATACGAAAAGTACATTTATTTTTTAGAGCTGAGAAGCTAACATCTTAAGCAGGACTAAGACATTGACCGAGAGCAATGGAATACTGAATAACTTCACACCATAGATGGATTTCCTCTGTACATGAACAGCCCACTGTTGGGCAGTGCGCACTGCATTTAGAAGTGTGAGTTTGCTAGTGGGAAAAAAAATAAATTCCAGTCACCCCACACGAAAAGATTGCTCCTTCCCCTCATGGTGGCCCCACTATAAACACAAAATGACTCCTGTAGTCTAGCTTCTCAGCCTCATAAACTAGTGGGTGGAGCTTCAAGTGGCTTGGTCTTCAGTTTCAATTCCTAGATGATCCTAATTATTTTTAGTCTCAACAAACATTAACAGGAACCTATTGTTAGGGTGGGAATATCCACCGCTGTCCCTGGAGGTGTGCATCAAGGAATGGCACAATTGCTTGAAGCGTTGCAATTTGTGATTGGATGTTTGTGATGATTCCAGTGAACACAGTATTAATTGACCTAATTAATGCTTTTACTAACGTCATGACATAATCCTGTGGTTCTGAGGTGGAATAAATAGCTCTCTCTTTGCTAAATGACCATGTTTGACTGGGGGCACTTTGAGTGGCCATGTTGTGCATAATGCACATTTTATTAGCCACTTGGGGCTGCTGTTCCTCACATCCATTTTACTGCAGAGATGCCGTGTTTAGAGCTGCTGATGCTTTATTAGCAGGCTTTACTCAGCAGTCAGACTGTTGTATTTGTGTCACACTATTGTGCTGTGTATATCTCCCACAATCCTTTCCCTCTCTTTTTAGCTGATTTTTCTTGTTTCTCATTACCTTTCCAGACAGAAACCACATGGTAATTACCGGACCAACTAAAACTGTTTTGCAGGAAAAGGGGGGAGGGCACACATCTTGAATCGAATACAGAATGGTTTTGTTTACCGCTGCTCAATTCTAGTCAACTTTTTGTTTTTTCTACCTGCTGTGTACTTTTTTAAAAACATATTTAAATCAAAAATTAGTAACCATTGAGCACCTTTTTTTGCTAACTCAAAGGTAATTCTTCTCTCTTTTGAATTCTAATGGCCAGTGTAATGATTTCTCATTTCCTGTCTGAGACATAACACTGACGTCAGAGCACCGATATAGTTATCTTTAAAGAGATGCTCCTTGACGGATACTGTTACACTGTTCCCGGCAATCTATGGGTGGTGTGGAATTGTAATTCAGCACATTAAAATGGACTCACTTGCTGTCTTTTACAATGTTGAGATTTATTTATTTGCTCCCTGAAGTGTGCATTTGAGGTTCTTTCGCTTTAGCTTTCATCTTGAATTATCTTATGTCCAGAGAAAATATACTTGGAGGATAATCAGAATGCCTGTACATGGATAGACTGGAGTATGTCTTATTTTCATTGTTTTGATATTGATAGCTACACTCTTCTGTCCTTTTAGGTGATGCAAGACAAAATCATATGCCTTCCTCAAAGGACATTCTCGCCAAACCAGACAGAGCTGATGTGTCCACCTCCTTCCACAAATCATGAATCGATAGTGCCTGTACATGAGTTAAAAGGACTGAAGACAAACTTGGACATTCAGCAGTATAATTACATAAACCAAATGTGCTATGAAAAGGCGCTGCATTGGTATGCTAAGTACTTCCCCTACCTGGTTCTCATCCATACGGTCATTTTCATGGTGTGCAGCAATTTCTGGTTCAAGTTTCCTGGCTCCAGCTCTAAAATTGAGCACTTCATTTCCATCCTGGGCAAGTGCTTTGACTCTCCATGGACTACGAGGGCACTGTCGGAAGTGTCTGGGGAGAATCCTGAAGAGAAAGACAACAAGAAGAACAGTGCCAGTAGGTCAAACCTTGACACTCCAATTGGCGAGGGCAACCTGGAGAAGACTCAATCTTTAAGATCCATTCCTGAAAAGATTGTTATTGACAAGCCAGCACCAAGTGTCCTTGACAAGAAGGAAGGAGAGCAAGCCAAGGCTTTGTTTGAGAAGGTCAAAAAATTCCGCCTGCATGTAGAGGAGGGTGATATATTGTATATGATGTATGTCCGTCAGACTGTTGTCAAAGTGCTCAAGTTTATCCTTATTATTGCGTACAACAGTGCACTGGTGTCAAAGGTTAAGTTTAGTGTTACCTGTACTGAGAACATGCAGGACATGACGGGTTACCGGTACTTCTGTTGCAATCACACTATGGCCCACTTGTTCTCAAAGCTCTCCTACTGTTATTTGTGTTTTGTTGGAGTTTATGGACTTACATGCCTTTATACATCCTACTGGCTGTTCTATATCTCTCTCAAGGAATACTCTTTTGAATATGTCAGGCAAGAGACAGGAATTGATGACATCCCAGATGTAAAGAATGACTTTGCTTTCATGTTGCACATGATCGACCAGTATGATCCCCTATATTCCAAGAGATTTGCAGTGTTTCTCTCAGAGGTGAGTGAAAACAAGCTGAAACAGCTCAACCTCAACCACGAGTGGACAGCCGACAAGCTTCGGCAGAAGCTGCAGACTAACAGCAATAACAGGCTGGAACTTCAGCTCTTCATGCTGTCTGGTCTCCCAGATACCATCTTTGAGGTGACAGAGCTGCAGTCTTTGAAGCTTGAGATTATTAATAATGTTACCATACCAGCAGCCATTGCCCAACTAGAAGATCTCCAGGAGCTTTCTCTTTACCAGTGCTCACTTAAGATCCACAGCGCCGCCACCTCCTTCCTCAAGGAGACCTTGAAGGTGCTGCGAGTGAAGTTTGATGACGCCCGTGAACTCCCTCAGTGGATGTATGTGTTGCGGAACTTGGAAGAGCTCCATCTGATAGGCTCTTTAAGTTCTGATGCATCAAAGAATGTAACCCTGGACTCTCTACGAGAGCTCAAAGCATTGAAGACACTGACGCTAAAGAGCAACTTCACCAAGATCCCTCAGTCCATTGTGGATGTGGCCAGCCATCTACAGCGCCTCTGTATTTGCAACGATGGCACAAAACTGGTCATGCTGAACAACCTGAAAAAGATGGTGAACCTAGTAGAACTTGAGTTGGTGCACTGTGACCTAGAACGCATACCCCATGCCATTTTCAGCCTGACAAATTTGCAGACGTTGGATCTGAAAGAGAACAATCTACGCACCATTGAAGAGATTGTCAGCTTCCAGCACCTCCGTAAGCTGACCTGTCTTAAGCTTTGGCACAACGGCATCGCTTTTATACCCGAACACATCAAAAAGCTTGGCAGCTTGGAGCGCCTCTACTTCAGCCATAACAAGATAGAGATCCTACCTTCACACTTGTTCCTGTGCAACAAACTGCGCTACCTTGATCTCTCCAACAACGACATCCGTTTTATCCCACCGGAGATAGGCGTTCTCCAAAGCCTTCAGTACTTCTCTGTTAGTTGTAACAAAATCGAAAATATTCCTGATGAGCTCTTCTTCTGTAAGAAGCTGAAAACTCTGAAGTTGGGCAGAAACATGCTGTCTGTCCTCTCACCAAAGATTTCTTTTCTGGGATCACTGACTCATTTGGAGTTAAAGGGTAATCACTTTGAGTTCTTACCAGCTGAACTCGGCTCTTGTCGCGCCTTAAAAAGCAGTGGACTTATCGTAGAAGACACGCTGTTTGAGACGCTGCCTTCAGACATCAGGGAACAAATGCAAGCAGAGTGATGACTGCTTTGCTTCAATGCCAAATATTGTAATCTGACTCCTTAAGAGGCAAGGCTCCAGGTGTTCCGTCCTGTAATATATATTGTGATCTATATGGGTGAGTACTTGCTATTTCATGTTTTAAGCTGGACTTGTGCTTAATGGCCTTTTAATGCAAAAAGAGAGACAAATCTAGGGATGAGTACCTTTTAATGCCTTACATTGTATATTATTAAAATAAATGTACAATGTTTTTTTTTTTTTACCTGTAAATCATGAAAGTAGACAACCTGTGACAGGGAATCATTTACAGTATGTGTGACAGCAATTTAACTGTATGCTTTCACTGACATTTGCTCTCATAATCCATTAAGCTTTTGCAGGTCAAAAACTGTCCAATGTTTTGCACTGGAAACAGCGTTATTAGAATTTGCACTGGAAACTTTAACATTCCTTTTATTTTACTTTTTATCTGTATATAGGACTTTGCAAGGATTTGAAGTATAAATGATAGGAAAATAGTTCATGTAATCATTTATACTAGTAGTATTTTTTATTTTTTTCTTCCTGCATATTTACTCTAATCATTTTAAATGCTTTCGGAGAGCAGGATCCATATGCATGTGTTCTCAGGTAGACGTTATGTTTTTCTTTGCATTACTGTTTTAATGTTAAACAAGTTTGACAGCTGTTGGTAGTAGATCCCGCAGATAAAGGTAACCGCATCGGCTTCAAATGTTGGCGGTTTCTAAAGGGGTCTGCTTTTTTCTGCTGTGGTTTGCTTGGTTTAAACAGTACTTGACTTCTCCAGTCTAAGACAGAATGCAGATGCAGAAGGCATTTCTCTTACCTTAACTTACATTAACACTTTTCTTATAAACCAACAATGTTCTATAAATAGACATTTAGATTTATTGATCGTATTAGTCAACAGTATTTGTCATTTAATCTTTCTATTTTATGCAAATTGAAAGAAAACATTTGACAGAAAAAGCTCTAAGCATATATACAGATGCATTTTAAGAAAAGGATTCTTTTATAATGTCTATAATTATAATGTATATATATATATATATATATATATATATATATATATATATATATATATATATATATATATATATATATATATATATTCTGAAGGTGCATTAAGATAAATCAAGTAGATTTTAAGTTTCCATAGTAATTTCTCCTAGCTGGTGATATATTACGAGTGTGTGTCTTTTCTTGAGGTCATGAACATGGTAATTACATTTGTCTCTGATCTGATCTTGCCTTGTGGGAGCTGACTCGTCTGATGTACTGAGATCAGCATGTGGCCTTTTTTTTCTGGCACCATATACAAGTGTCACTGAATTAGTGTTTCATGTATGAATTCATAGACACTGGTAATACACATATTTAGCCATTTTAAGAAGGTTAAAACCGAATACTTGAGCTGTGTGTGTTTTGTACGTAGTCCTGTAGTAATATCAACACACATGGCTTCGGTGCATTTGTAGAGATTTTTTTTTTTTTTTTTTTTTTTGACAGTAGACCTGTCTTTGGTTAGGAAGGTCAGTTTCTGTTCAGGTCTTATGCCTGGTCTGCATGATAAAGGTTATGGTGATTGTGAATGCCAAAGCTTCAGTCTGGACATTTTTTTCTTTTGAATCTGCGCATAAAATGAAGGATATTGAATTTTTTTTTTGCCTTTTTGATAAAAGTGCTGACAGTATAGTGCCACCATATGCCTTATTTTTCCGTTTTGTATCATTTTCATTCTACCAAAAATGTTTTTGATTTGTAAAACAGCATAAATAAAATGCGTATTTGTCCCTTGTGTTGAGTTCAGTTGATGTTTTGTAATTCTCAAGGGAGACTTGTCACCCAGATGGCAGTATTGTGCAGTAAATACAAGAGAGATCTGAGTCTATGCGATGTTTCTGGTTAATTTGCTGACTTCCTAAAAGCATGCCC
This sequence comes from Puntigrus tetrazona, assembly GCF_018831695.1. NCBI lineage: Eukaryota > Metazoa > Chordata > Actinopteri > Cypriniformes > Cyprinidae > Puntigrus > Puntigrus tetrazona. The sequence continues at coordinate 11,427,960 of NC_056704.1, read as the reverse complement.
ACACCAGAAAGTGTGACACATTGCTGACATGAAAAATGCAACGACGAACAAGATTTTGATGTATTTGCTCTTTTTTTGAGGGATGATTTATAATGGTAAAATTACTCAAATAAATCTGGGCCATGTATTGAAGATTTGCACAAATGACTTTTCATTTTTATATAATGTATAATATATAATAATAATATATAATATATTAATATACTATGTATATATGTCTATGAATGTATGTACATGTATAATTCATTCATTTATTGTTTAATATTTGTTTTAACACAAAAATTCATCTCATTTTCTTAGGGTTGTTAAGAAAATGATATTAAAGGCTGGTGCTGTGAAAATCTGTTATAGGCCTAATATCATTCATGTGAAAGAGTATTATGAATGTGTGCCGGAACAATCCTCTGTCTGATGGAGGAATGAGGGTGCTGTCTCCCATCTCATCTCGCGTCTCGTCTCGTCTCAAGTTCCAGCACCAAGTAGGGATCAGAGAGTGTTTGTTCAGTCACATGATCAGCTGTGATGGATATGGCTATTGATAGCTGAATCATGGTCTGGTCTACAGTAAAAGGCAGACAGGGAAAGCACTATCTTCAGCCACTTTCATTACCCCTGCATTGCATGCGGTTATTTAATACAATTTCTGTTACATTTTGAAGGTAAAATGTAGGAATTTCATAAGGTAAGGAGAAAATCTATTCCACCTCTATCTGTGCAACACTTCAAGTGAGATGGATACTAATATTTTGTTACAGATTTGCAGTGTACAGTGTCGTATCTTCTAACTTTGACTAAAGTGGACAGCGCATGCCTTTATACAGGACATATCTTGTTTAATTACCATTCTGAAATACAACACCATGTACAGATCTAAGGCAGGCAAGTACTAGCATCCTAAAATAGAGCACTACACTATTTTGTCAACAAGATGGAGATGTTCAACTCTTGTGTGATCACTAATCACCACTTAGTATAAAAGATCCCATGTACCAAACTGACTCCAGAACCCCAAGCGGGACCACACTGACACTCCATAGGGTGCACCTATTATTATTATTATTATTATTATTAGTAACAATAATAATAGTGACAGTTTTATGTTGACTGCAAAGAAAAAACTAAACATAAACGTTATTACTGGAGGGCATGAGTAAGTTCATTAATCTGTTCTCTCTGAAGAGTTTTTGCAGGTCTGTGATTTGTGTTGCATTCAGAAATCAAGAAGCAAAAAAAAAAAAAAAAAAGTTGTGCTCCAGGCCTTTATAAACCTGACAAGCTGATGACCCTGGACAGTGTGATCTTGAAAATGTGCCCTGAGGAGAAGACTGCTCTCTGCTCAACCATGAAAAGACAAGGTGCAACAGCTGTCAAAGTGGAGATGAGCACAGAGCGAAAGGACAGTTTCAAGGTTGTGATTAGAAAAAGCCTTATATTTGAATGCAAAATGAATCGCCATAGATTTACAGCCTTTCTCATATACAGGTGCATCTCAATAAATTAGAATGTCACGGTAAAGTTCATTTCTGAGAAACTCATGTATTAATACATTTAGTGCAGACAGGCTAAAGTACTTTTAAATCTTTGGTTCTTTTAATTGTAGATATTTAGGCTCACGTTTAACAAAAACCCACCAATTCACAATGTAAAAAAAACAATTAACATGGTGACATGCCAATAAGTTAATAAACTAAAAACACCTGCAAAGGTTGCCTGAGCCTTCAAAATGGTCTCTGGGTTTGGTTAACTAGGCTACACAGTCTGCTGATCTGACAGTTGTCCAGAAGACAATCATTGACACCCTTCACAAGGAGCTGGCTGTTCATAGAGTGCTGTGTCCAAGCATGTTGAGCAGAAGGAAAAAGTGTGGAAGAAAAAGATCTTGCCTTATTGTCGAGCAAAATCAGTTCAAGAATTTGATTGAACTTCACAAGGAATGGACTGGGCCTGGTGTCGAGGCATCAAGAGCCACCAGGAATTGGGCTACAGTTGTCGTATTCCTCTTGTTAAGCCAGTCCTGAACCACAGACAACATCAGAGGCATCTTACCTAAGCTAAGGAGGCTAAGAACTGGACTGTTGCCCAGTGAGAGCAATTTGTGTATTTCATTTGGAAACCAAGGTCCTAGAGTCTGGAGGAAGGGTGGAGAAGCTCATAGCTCAAGCTGTTTGGTTAATTGTTAAGTTAAATTAACTTTTCCGAGACATTCTAATTTACTGAGATGCACCTGTAATTTATAAGAACAGAGTTCAATTTTCATTTTTAAGACATCACCAAAGCTCATGCTAAGCTAGCAGCAAATGCTAAAGCTTAGCTCACAGCATTTTCTTTAGGCTGGCCTATTATAAGCGAAGAGCTCGAGTGCCAAGAAATGTCCTCATGTACCCAGAATTTGCCTGCAGCGCATATTGGACTGTGGGATTCACCTTGTCACACTTTATTTCTCTTAGGTTTCCTGATGTCTGTCCTTTGTCTCCCTCTGTGTGTGCAGGTGGCTAGTCACATAAAATAACCACACCGGTGACCAACACTAAATCCTTCATGTGGCAAATAAATACAAGCCAAACCCACGGAACCTGGTTGTCCGGTGGGGAGGGGAAGGCAAAGCCTGTTTAATCTTATTTGCAACCATATGGTTCGCTTGTAAAGCATAAAGAATTTCATTTACATATAAACAAGACAAAAAATGAAAATTACCCAGACTGAGTGATTGCTGAGTTCAGGCTTCTTTGCTGACTTCTGACCGACAGTCAAAGGTCAGCCAAAATACCGGAACTCAGCGTTCAGTTCAGTCATTTATGTTATAATATTAAAATGTTTTTGTTGTTGTTTTTGCTTCAGAGGATCTCCCAAAGGCGTTAGTTTTTCGTCGCAGTATTTACAGATATATCCGATTTACAGACCTTCAATATAATGTCAGCTACCCACAAGCATTACCAAGCTTGGAGCCAGGATACATTTTTTAAAAAAGTCCAACTGTGTTCGTCTAAAAGAAGAAAGTCGTATACACGTAGGATGGCTTAGGGCTGAGTAAACATGGGGTAATTTAGGCTAATTTTAGGTAAAACGTTTACTCCTTATGCTAACATACTTTGTAATTTGATATAAACAATCATACAATTTAACGTCCCCTATTCGTGGAAGCAAGCCTAAAACGTGGAACAGTTCGAGTGTAACAAACTGGATTTGGTTGCTTAGTAACTTCTGAACACCGGTCAGGTGTTTCGCGCGTAAATCCTCCCGTAAACTTTAGCTCCGCCCACGTGCACTTCCTCTATTTGACAGTACGTTTCTGTTTATTACAGACGTTTCTCATTCATCGTTTCGTACGCATGGACATCGTGGAAGCGTTGACGTTTTTAAAATGACAGCTTTGGTTTGAGGTACGTACGAGCCTGTGGATGTGTGTTTGTGGGGGTTTAAGGTGGCGGATATGCAGTGCAGAGAACTGGTGCAGACTGGTTGACTCTGCCGTTGTGCGCGCGGCACTGAATGTACCACAATAATGAGATGAGCGGGGACCCTTACATGTGCATAAAGCCCTCTCGGGTAAATGATTTGTAAGTTGTCCTTTTGTACCGACACTTTTTCCTCTTTAACACAACAGTGTCTTCAGACCTACATCGCTTTCCTGCCCGAGCGGCGTTAATCTGCCCAGAACAGCGAAGACATGACAAGACGCCGGATTGCGTTCATAGGCAATATTCCAGTCCGTTCCTGTAAATCGCGTTCTACTCGCAGTTTGCGCGTTGTTGGGAAGCAAACCGTTGTCGTATATATGTCGCGACCCGGTGTAGAAACACGATGGCGTAAATGCGCTTAAAAGGACGTCTCCCACGCGAATGGACGCGTATCTGTCTACAACAGTGTCCCCATTACGGCAAGGACAAGTGGATAAAATGTGTTTGAGGTTCTCAGGAATTAAAGTGCTGCATGGATGACGTTTGGTGACGTTTCTATGAGACAGTAAGTATACACGTTATGCTATGCACTCGAGGTTGTGTTTATGAGGACTGTGAGAGTAGTTCAGAGTAGTCAGAGCAAGATGGTTTGGGCACTTTTCGAAGGAGACCGTACAAACAGTCCAAACAGTTGCACGAGCTAATATACAACTAGTGATGTGAATTTCAGGTCCCTTCTACGAAGTTACCAATTTATCCAATTTCTGGTTAATGCATATTACATAATTTGTTTCGTAATATTCTACACTGTTGCCCATCATTCTTTTTTTTTTTTTTTTTTTTACCCAGCAGCACAACAGTTGTACTCGAGACAGTATGCGCTTTCAAATCAGTGTTAATAATAATAATAATAAAAAGATGATTTGGGTTTATATTTAAAAGCTGTAATGTTTGAGACACCTTTAGTAATATTGGATCGGCCTATTTAAATGCTGACGGTGCTCAACATTTTTTGTTGACCTTAATTTTATTCTTGATTTCCTGATTTTTGGTTTCACTTGACTTGGCAGACGTGAACAGATGCTTGGTTTCAGTTTCAGCCTTTTTCAACACGCGTGCATAAATTCATACATTACTACAGTGATGCTTTAATAACTCACTGACCTACAGTAAACTGAGCATATACTGGGAAACAAACGGCTTCCCCAACACCGAAATCTGCAGGATAACATGAAGGTACGTGATTGGTTAACAGCATTGTCATTTAAATTTTCGGTTTGAGACACAGCAAATGAGAATAACAGCTGCAGCCGTGACCTAGTTATAGGGTAGAAGCCCAGACTGAGGTTAAGTAAGGCTATCTGTGATGGTAATTGTGTTTTTTGTGGGTTAAGGTTGTGTTACCTAGGTGAGGTTAAAAACTGAGGTTTCTCATTGCCGTGGACTTGTAACAAATTAGTAATAAATATGCTTATAAACTTGGATTTATAAGTCGGTATCCCAGCTATTCTCTAAATATATTATTATTATTATTATTAATAAGATTTATGCTTCCAAATAAGCAAATTATAATTGTTTTGTCATTTTTTTTAATTCAGTTTTTAGTTGCATAATTTTAGTGACTACAGCAGCTTTAGTAAAATTGCTGATATTTTTCCCGCTGCAAAAACAAGTTCTTATCCAGAACTCAGGACAATGTATGCTAAAGCAAGTTATGAATTTTTGTTTAGTATTTTCCTTTTTTTTTGTACATCAGATAATGATAAACTAGTCAAACAAACTATATGTTAAATGGCATAACGCATAGAATGCTACATAAACATATAGCATATAAAAAAGTATTAAGAAGCGATCCTGTAGCAGGTCTTTTGCTAAATCCAGAAAGTGTTGAAACAATTGATCCTTGCTTACTAAGTGATGCACTAGTGTGTGGAGCATGTTGAATGATGAGAGCAGTTGAGGAAATGGACAAATGCTCTTTGGATGTATATCAGCGATAAGGAAATTACCAGTTGTTTGTAGAAATGTTTCCTGTCTTTCAACGCTACAGATGTATGAAAGTTACATTAGTCTTAAGAGTCTGCGTTATGTGATGCTTAGTTTCACATTGAAATGGAAAATGACTATTGTAGACTCTTCAAAACATTTGCAAACCAGCCTGCTTAACATCTCAGCTCTTGCGGGGGTCAGTGTGTGTAACCTTCTAGCCGTAGATCTTGGGAACTGATGTCTAGCTAATTATTTTGGGTAGGCAGTGGGAAAAGCAATTCTCAGACATGCTCTGATGTCTTGTTGAGTCCTACTTTACCAGTCTTGGAGCATTACATTTATTAGGTGATTTAATATAATTCACAGTCTTGCTGGTGGCTGTGTGCTGAATTTCCACTTCATTTGATAGGCTTGTATTAATGTTTCTTTAAAGGAGTGATTTTTCTTTTTTCCGCAGTGAAGTACCATCAAAGAAGTGATGAGGTCTACAGATGTTCATACTTGTAAAATGACCGAACGACCAAAATAGATCACCCTTAGTTTTTTGAACGCACTCATTGAATGTGCGTCTGTACGTGGTTACGTGCCTTTTGAGAAGTCACGTGTGCTTATCTAACCCCATGGCAAAACACTAAGAAAGTAGTAATTGTTGTTTACCGCAATCTGACTTGGCTAAATAAGCTGTTGCGTAATTGCACTAAATTAGAGACTAATTAATGCAGAGGGAGGACTTCTGCATATATAGCTATTACTGTAACTAACACCAGTCTTGAATCGAATCGTTTTAAGGATGTTCATCCGTTACACACAAAACTTCTTTTTTGTGCTTAAACATTTTCTTTATGCTTCTTAGATTCTTACATCTTCCTTACAGTTGACATGTTAACATCAAAGGCAGTGTAAGATTTGAACAAAAGATCTTCAGGACAGGCCAAGCAGAAGAACAAAGTTCTTGTGACTTGGATGGAATGTGATTGTCTTGCGAAGCAAGTCTAGACTTTGTTTTATTAGTAGATTCTAAAGACAGGAAGTTATGCGCAAAAAGCCCCATGGAAAAATTAAAAGTAATTGTACATGTAATTGTAAACATTTAAGCAGAACATCTCAATCTACAGGGAATTCATGGTACTCAAAACATTTATGATTTATATAAATAACAGTTGTATTAGCAAATGAATTAAAAGTTAATTAATCATCGTGACATTCAGTCAATTGTTTCTCAACAGTGAGAAGGTCACTCAATTTTGTCTATTGGATGTTTATGGGTAAGTCTTAGCGATGTGAAAGTTGAGCTCTTCACGTCAATAGTACCCCTGCAAAATGCCTGTATATTAGAGCAGAGATTGCAACTTGATATTAAAGACAACATTGTCTTTGGCGGGGCTCACCACTGCAGTACTATTGTCTTTACGCAGTACAGTAGGGGCCCACTAAGGCTGATGATCTAATAAGTCTAATGCAGTGCTTTAGTGCCTCAGCAGTGATCAAGCTCTGTGCTGTGAAAAGCGATACAGGACAGAGACACTGGGATGTCTCCCCAAGCGACAGGACCATTTGTTATCTTTAGTGATGTATAAGTGGCCACTCCTTCCATTTGCAGATTGATTTAATGGAATACGAGAATAAGACTTATTGTTGTGTCAAGTATTTATTTCACATAGCAGGGAGTGTAACATTTAGGAACTCAATTTGTTTATTAGCTTGAAGAACAAGCAGAAATGAAACATTTTTATATTTGATTTGTATGTAAGTCATTGACTTGTGACAAGACTAATATTTCTTATGCATTTTTAAAATAAGTATACATACATGCAATATATTCAGGTATAATATATATAAGATTTGTTTTAAATATCAGATAATTTGCCTTTGATAAGGCAAGGTTAACTCGGGTTGTAAAACTTCTTGTGGTGTGACTTCCTAAAAAAATAAATATATATATATATATATATATATATATATATATATATATATATATATATATATATATATATAAAACTTTATTATTTTTTCCCACATGTACATTTCATGATAACAACACAAAATAAATGGAAAATGAAAGATACTAAATTGAAAAAAATATATTAAATTAGATGAATCAACTATATCAAATCAACATTAATGCAAAAAATAAAAAAAGTTGTTACATGTTTTACTTTTTTAAGATTTGTCCTTTTCTCGGACACTCTTATGTGTTAATGCTATATAGTAAATACTTGTTTTTATGTCTTCATGTAGGAATGTTTACCCTCACAGAAGTTGCCTCACTAAATGACATCCAGCCAACTTATCGGATCCTGAAACCATGGTGGGACGTCTTTATGGATTACCTGGGTGTGGTCATGTTAATGCTGGCCATATTTGCCGGGACCATGCAGTTAACCAAAGATCAGGTGGTTTGCCTTCCTGTTCTGGAATCGTTGGAGGACCAAACCCCTGTGGCCACGGAAAGGCCACCAGAGAAAGCTCTTGGCTCAGGGACAGGAGGAGGCCATGTGACATTGGCAGCTGCACCTTTATCAAGCAAAGAACAAACCGACAGTGTTGTCCAACACTTCCCACAGTCGTCTGCTGTCAAGCAACCTCAGCCCACGGGTTTACGAACAAATCTGGATTTTCAGCAGTATGTCTTTGTTAATCAGATGTGCTACCATGTTGCCCTCCCATGGTATTCAAAATACTTTCCATATCTAGCTCTCATTCACACAATTGTTCTCATGGTAAGCAGTAACTTTTGGTTCAAGTATCCAAAGACCAGTTCCAAAATTGAGCATTTTGTGTCTATTTTGGGCAAGTGTTTTGAGTCCCCTTGGACAACCAAAGCATTGTCTGAGACAGCCTGTGAAGACTCCGAAGAGAATAAGCAGAGACTGACTGGAGCCTCTACATTACCAAAGCATCTTTCAACCAGCAGTGAGGAGGGGAGTCCAAATCAGTCCACACCCATGCTTGCAAAATCTAGCATCAAGTTTTCTGCAGAGAAGCCAGTCATTGAGGTTCCAAGTATGACTATACTAGATAAGAAAGATGGAGAGCAAGCTAAAGCACTTTTTGAGAAAGTAAGGAAGTTCCGCACACATGTCGAAGACAGCGACATGATCTACAAACTCTATGTAGCTCAAACAATAATAAAAACTGTCAAATTCATTCTGATTCTATGCTACACCATGACCTTTGTCACGTCCATTAAATTTGATCATGATTGTGAGCCTGAAATTAAGCATTTGACTGGATACGCAAAATTTAAATGCACCCATAACATGGCTTTCATGTTGAAAAAACTCCTTGTTAGCTACATTGTCCTCATTTTTGTTTATGGCCTGGTTTGCATATACACTCTCTTTTGGCTGTTTAGACGGCCACTTAAAGAGTACTCTTTTGAGAAGGTTCGAGAAGAAAGCAGTTTTAGTGATATCCCAGATGTGAAGAATGACTTTGCTTTCCTCCTACACATGGTGGACCAGTATGACCAATTGTACTCAAAACGTTTCGGTGTCTTTCTCTCAGAGGTAAGCGAGAACAAACTGCGGGAAATCAGCTTAAACCATGAGTGGACCTTTGAGAAACTACGGCAGCATGTGACTCGCAATGTGCAGGACAAGCTTGAGCTGCATCTTTTCATGCTCTCGGGAGTTCCCGATGCAGTCTTTGACCTCACCGATTTAGAGGTCCTGAAATTAGAACTCATCCCCGAGGCACGTATCACAGCGAAAATCTCCCAGATGATCAACCTCCACGAGTTGCACTTTTACCACTGCCCCGCCAAAGTCGAACAGACTGCGTTCAGTTTCCTCCGCGATCACCTCCGGTGCCTTCATGTCAAGTTTACGGACGTTGGAGAGATTCCCACTTGGGTTTACATGCTAAAGAACTTGAGAGAGCTGTACTTGGTGGGAAACTTGAACTCCGAGAATAACAAAATGATAGGATTAGAGTCCCTCAGGGACTTGAGGCATCTAAAGATCCTACATCTGAAGAGCAACCTTACCAAGATCCCGACTAACATTACAGACTTATCACCGCACCTGATCAAACTCGTGGTTCACAATGATGGTACTAAACTCTTGGTGTTGAACAGCTTGAAAAAGATGATGAACCTTGCTGAACTGGAGCTGCACAATTGTGAACTGGAGCGGATACCGCATGCAATTTTTAGTTTGACCAACCTGCAGGAATTGGACTTGAAATCTAACAATATCCGGACCATTGAAGAGGTCATCAGCTTCCAGCACCTCAAACGGCTTAACTGCCTCAAACTGTGGCACAATAAAATCATTTCCATTCCACTGTCCATAAGTCACGTTAAAAACCTTGAGTTCCTCTATCTGTCCCATAACAAACTAGAGACCTTGCCTACCACTCTGTTCAATCTTCTTAAACTGAGATACCTGGATGTTAGCCACAACTCCATTGTAGTGATTCCTCCAGAGGTGGGGTTTCTCCAGAATCTACAGCACTTTGCCATCACAGGAAACAAGGTAGAAGTGGTACCCAAGCAACTGTTCAAATGCACAAAGTTGCGTACCCTCTCCCTTGGGCATAATTGCATCTCATCGCTGCCAGAGAAAATCGGACAGTTGCTGCAGCTGACTCATTTTGAGCTGAAGGGGAACTGCCTGGATCGCCTGCCTGCACAGCTTGGCCAGTGCCGACTCTTGCGTCGAAATGCCCTCATTGTGGAGGACCACCTTTTCGATTCACTGCCCCTAGAGGTCAAAGAGGGCATAAGTCAGGAAACCAGTGCTAATTTTGCTAATGGAGTGTGAGTGTGGATCAGGAAAAATCTGGTAAGATGGTTTTCTGAGTGAAAAAAGACAGTGTTCACTACTTCTGTTTGTTTGGTTTTCTTTTTTAAATTTTTTTTGTTGTTTTATCCAGGACTGTGGGCATGAATGGATGTTCTATGTGTAAGGAATTAGTCCAGTATCAAAACTTATGTTAACATTCAGTACCTTTTTTTTTTTTTTTTTTTGCACAGGCCAAAAATATGCGTAGTGCATAGAATTCCTGAGAATTAATCAAATGTTTGAGATGATTAAGCCTGTCTGCATAGGTTTTTTTTTATTTTTTTTAATTTGCCTATGTTAAAGTGGAAGCATAATTCAGATCACTATTGTTTTTCGTTCATTTTCAGTAGCATTCATGTTAATATTTTCACCAGCTGTTATCCGCACAGTTTGCATCACATGCATTGTGTATTGTGGTGCAATCAATGATTGTATTCATTGTTAGGGAGAACCTAGAACAACTGACAATTAAACTGACATGTTAATCATAACTATTTTACTCAACTATACGTAAAAAAGTCTCCCTAGAGTCCCCTTTCGGGTTCAGAGAAAAGCGCACTAATTTAAGATGTTCACTAAAGTATTTTAAAAAATGAATGTTTGCATTGATACAACGTTATCATATCTGTCCAAGATGCAATCAAACAGTATATTTTATACCTCAGTTGCTATCTGTTAGATTTTTTTTTTTTGAAACTGACAACTGTCCACGTATTCGATGTCTATTAACCAAAATACTGGGAACTGAATAACAATGTTTGTTGATGCAGTGTGATGCACATGATACCTTTAGTCTGTGCAAGTTTTGGCAATAAAATAGCCTTTTCCTTTCAATAGCGTCTTTTCATGTGGGTTACAGAAGTAATGCATAAGTTATATTGAGCTCATTTGACTTGTGCATGTTTTGTATATAACATCATATAATGGGACAGACCTGTAATGTGTATACACTGCATGGTCCTTAATGCTCAAAACCTCCAGTAGACATGTAGAGGTAAATTGCCCTTAGAATATATATATATATATATATATATATATATATATATATATATATATATATATATATATATATATATATATATACATCATATGTTAGCCTGTGACTGTGTATGACTATACCATCTGTTTTACTGTTAGCCCTTAGTGGCTAGTGAAAGTAATGAAAATGCTTGCATTGTGTGAATCACTGTTTTAAGTTACCCTGCTCTGTCTGTGCTGTGCATGCCCATGCAGTCAGCTTTTGAGGCAAACGCACAGAAAAGTGACTTGCCAGATGTTAGGTATCAATATTCACGCCAATGCTGGAATTACGTACTAGATATCCCTAACCTGAACATTTGTGCTTTCATTTTTCTTGACAAAGTCACAAACCTGTCAAACTAATTAAAACATCGTCAAGGTTTAATAGTCGTCTTACAGTTAAATTAATACATAACGAAGACAGAAATTAAATTTGAGAAACTATCCCTTTTTAAGGAGCATGCTATAATAACATAAATTGTTTCAGCGTTCAACTCCCTAACCATTTCCTAATATTATTTTAACCCAATAATTTGTATGAAAAGGAAATGACAAGTAAAGGGTGTAATATTTAGCCGCGTTAAGTAATTGTTGACAAGGATTGAGTGGTGTTTGTTTTAAAGCATTCAATAGTTCATTAAAATGTTTTCAATAGGCTGGATGGTAATTTACCTGTTGTGTACATGAATTGAGGATCAATAGTGATTGAATAATTTGGATAACGTCCAATAAATTATCATAATTTGTATTATTATTATTAAAACCAATATTTTTGGGATCGACCTATTTGCATTTCACAGAAGAGTTGTCTAGTCATTTTGTGGAATCACTTCCCACACTGTGTTATATTTGTCCTACTGAAATGCTGCAGGGTCTGACCTGTAATCGGTATCTTTGTGACCCCTCAAGAATTTTGATGTCGTTCCAGATGAGGCTTGAAAATCATTTTCGATACATGTGTGTGACTAACAATAATTGCAACCACATGTGCATCTAAAGATGAGTTTCAATATTTTGAGTGACTTCAAATTAGATTACTATATAGGTTTTGTACGATGTAACTATTTGTTGGTTCTGTTCGATGTTTGGAATGAACGTTTGTTTGTTCATTTACGTAGAGTTGTATTAATTTATGTTCCATTTCTATAACCTACTAATAGTTTTACTGCAATGTACCTGATTTGAAATGATTCCACCGTAAAAAGAAATAGATGTGTCCATTCAGGTACGTGAAACACTTACTGTTCATTCCGACCGAGTGCTTATTTTCAGAATAAAGGAAATGTGTTTTATTTTTCAGCAAGCTACTTTAAGGTGTACTGCTATTCAGCCTTGAATGTAGCCTGATACTGCATCCCTTCATGGTTTAGCCTTTCCGTTTTGATGGAAAGGAGAATGAATTTAGTCTGCTTTGCTCCTAATCATGTGTTTTGTTTGAAAGGATGTTAAATTTGCAACTTGCAATTTTTAATATAATAAAACATTGGAAAAAAAATATATATATTGGTGTCTGTGTTGCTTGAAATGCTAAAATTATAATTACAGTAGTGATTTTGGTCATATATGACCTCCTATGACACACTCAGTTATTTCATGGAGTCTGTACTAAGACGCTGAAGATCAGAATCAGTCTTTAGGTAAAGGGGACATGCAAAATTTACAGAGCGGGGGTCCCCAGGTAAGAACTACTGCGATACAGCATGGAAACTAGACGCTAGCCTATATATTGTTGAGGTAACATAATATGTGTGATACGGTGCAATATAACTTTTAAACAAAATAGCAAATGAAACCTTGTTTTCCAAACAATGCGCCAAGAAAGGTTTGCTAGTACTAGGCTATTCGGTGCAACCCTGGCAGCGGTTTATGTTTGAGCTCCCTCTAGTGGCGAGGATCAATATAGCGTCTTGAAAGTGTTTCGCTGTTCTGAATGAATGAGCGACATTATGATGCCGCGAAGGGCGAGGTTTTATGGCTCTAAAGTTGTTTCTGAGTGGTTACGTAACATATGAACATTAATAATTATCATTGAACTATTCAATGTGCATATTTATTATAAAACGGATATTGTTACTCTCTGAAAGGTGTTAATTGTTCAACGGAAGGTGCTGATGTGATGCTAAAAAAAAAAAAAAAAAAATACGGGAGATACGGTATTGTCACGTGATACCAGTAATTTTTCTCAGCGCTGATTAGGACCAGACAGACTAAACGCAGCTGTTTGTGATTACTGGAAAAGTCGTGTATTTAATGTATATTCATTATTAAGTAAGGTTGTATCAATCCACTTACATTGGCCTATTTTATAGTACAAATGCCACCAGAGAGGCCCTAAGCATGTGAACGGGCCCGAACCGGGCTCAGTGTTTGGTTTGTGAACCACTAGCGCCATCTTGAGGAAGACAGCTTTCATGAGGAAATGGTTATGAAGTAGCCGAACTGTTCTCGCAAACCAGCTTTAAAGTTTCCTGTCACCATCGTTTAGTTTGTTTCTAGGGGGGAAATGATTTCAGTGACACCTGCTTTAATTTAACGTGGTAGGACTGATTGACTCTCGTTTATGTGGTAAGTGAGGCGTCCTTTATGTTGTGTTTAGAAACAACGTTACCTTTGTTAAAAAAAAAAAGAAGAAGAATGGGTGAAACGGAAAACTTGTCCGTTTCGAATGAGGACCGAGTTCAGTGTTTACAGTGCCTTGCACGGGCATTTGGACCGTAGTCGTGTTTTAATCATCAAACGCTAGGATTTTGGTTTGCATAAACGTGCACAACACTCAGGTGCAAAAATAAATAATAACATAAAAAAATGTAAGAACGTTTCGCATGGCAGCATTGCCAGGACCATTTCCCACACCTCGAAACACATGAAAGATGGATGTAAATACAGCAAGGTGCTCTGTTTCAATGTGACAAGAAAATCTTGAAAAGAGCATTCAAACCAGAGTTGAGCTTATATATGTCTGTGTTTGTGCTCTCTCTATATTTCTCTCTAAACCTTAATAACTTCAATGGAAAGAAACAGGGTTATCCTTTTAATCATTTTCAGTCATTGTTTTCAATCATTTTAGCTTCTGAAAAGAACATGGACATTTTGTGGTGAAGCATTTCTGCATATTTTTGAAACTCTAAATATTAGCTTTCAACTTTTTTGTTTTTTATTTCATTATTTCATCTCCCGTTTATGGCATGACAGTCTTGTGTAAAATTAAGCTTCTTTAAGATGTTGTACCCTGCCTGGTCATTTTATTTTGGCCATTAAAGAAAGTAAGTATTGGTCTAAATTAAATACTCTATGAAGAAAAGCTCATTTGCTTAATTTGCAGTAGCTGTGAGCTAAAATATGGAGTTGGTACTTGCTAGTGTTATTTTGTTTAATCAAAGCCTTAATCATGACATTATATGTTTTAAAGGACTTGTGATTAAGATGAAATGTTCCCATCATCAGCTGAAAATTCAGGTAATTTAATCTTTAGTCTTGTATTGCTAAAAAAGTTATGTACTGCTGTCTTGTACTTGTTTCTGAATGAGGCACGTTTCCAATAGCGTTCTCGAATAATCACTTTCACTTGTCAAAATGCTCAGGGAAATGCTACAGTCAGCCTTTATTTGGATCGTTTGCATCCTCTGAGTCCTTTGAGACCAAAGGCTCTGACAGGTAAGAATTATTACAGGATCTTCCTTGTTTTTTTAAAGAGGCAACAGAAACGGCTCCATATAAAATGTTGATCTTTAGCATATTTATTTTGAAAGTAAATGGTTTAAAAAATAAATGAATACAAAAATGTAAAATATTTAATTTTATTAATATTAAATATAATGCAAATGAATAATAATAAAAAGCAGTGTTACTGAATTTTATTCATTTGCTTAATTTTAAAAATAATATTATTTTATTATTTAATTAAATTTTTTTAATAATTTTTTTTTTTTACCAGATATGGTGCCTATGAATCTTTCGGACTTGGGTCGTCGAACACTGAAGATGCAGATAGCGTTTTTGAAAATTCTAATGAAGGTTACAGTGACTGTTCGTCCACCTGGGGTGCGGATGTCTTGTCAAACTGGGACAGGTCCTTCGTCGTGTCTTCCCAAAGGTCCAGGTCTCCGTTTTCGGACAGCGGCAGAGAGAGTCAATACTCCACATCTAACCTCTCAGATTCCTCCAGTTTGTACTCTCCTTCGCGCTCTCGGCCAGCACCGATTGGGTCACGGGGCAGAGACGTGCACCCATACGTGCACAGAAACTACCGTGGAAGAGACGCTGTTGTACCTGAGGACAAAGGACAAGATGTTGGGGTACGTCTGGTGTCTAGTTTAGTTCCTGAGGCGGTGACTTTCTCTGTTGAATTCCCTTCTCTTCCACAGTGCTCTAGTCAGAACCCGTCTATCTGCATAGAGAGATGCTACTCAAAATCAGCTGCTTTGGCGTTTCGAGGGACTAAGAGGAAGATGACGGAACCGGTGCCTCCTTGCAAGATGGTTAAAAAGAAGAGGATCGTAAGAGCAACTCCCAGCCTAATCAGCATTGTGGGTATGTGATTCCCAAACATCGTTGCATGTGTCTTTCAAAAATGTTGCCTTTGTTGTTGATGCTTTCAATACTTTTTTGTGGGTTTTTATTTTTTCAGGACCACACATTTCAAAGGTAAGAATTCACGATCGAAGACGCCACAAAATCAGCCGTATGATACTAGAGTTTGTCTTTTCTGCAGGACGGTTGTATTTCTTCTGAAAGCAAAGAAATGAGTAAAGACGGTATGGCTTTCGTGATCTTCTGTTTATTAAATTGCTAAAAGGTTGCATCTCGCAGCAGAGTTCAGTGCAAGCGTGGTTTAATATTTGAGTGCAGAGCTTGGTAAGAAAGTTCGAGCCAGAGAGAAGCGCAGAAGACGACGAGAGAAGAATCATGAAAAATATGGAGATAAGCACAGGTGAACACCCAGATGTCTTTTGTCTAGAAAGTATTTATTAGTGCCAACAAGAAACTAATGGCATCCAAGAGTTATTATGTGTGTGTGAATAAATTCTATTTATACACACGTGCATGTATATATTTTAAAGTTAAAAGACTGAAGAATTAAAACGTGTTTATGAAATCTTCTGATGAAAGAGGAAAACTTTAAGAAAACATCTTACCATATAAGCACAAGAAGGTTAGTTGTAAATTCACTTTATAGAGTTGATAAAATGTATAACACTAAAACATCTAAACTCACGTGTAGCATGTTTACAGCTATTGATTATGAAACGCATTATGATCTATGTTTTAATATTTAAAATAAAAGATTAATAAAAAAAAAAGCTTAAACTAAGCTGGCTTTTGTAATAGATTAAGGATATAATTATATAAATAATAAAAGTATTAAAAATCAAAAATCTGATGATTCTAAAACAGATGATTTTATCTTAAAAAATGTTTCACTGTGTAGCGTTTTTAATTTGAAGTAAAAGTAGTTGGGGAAGTGGCTTTATTGCATCGAAGATAAAAAAAAAATTAAAAAATTAAATATATATATTTTGTGGCAGAGCTTGATGACCTATATATTCCTTTTAAAAGCAGAGAAATGTAAAAAGGCTCATATAAATTACATTTGCTGGATACTACAAAATATTTCAAAGTAACCATTAATTATTCAAATGCATTTAGCAATACATGTCAAGGTATATGCAAATTTCTGTCACTTTAGTATTCATAGCACGTTACTTTTTTTATTAATTTTTTTTTTTCAGGTGGGCTTTTACATGTGCTTTTTGTAAATTCCACACGTTTGAAGACAAAGACATCGAGAAACACTTCGGAAGCACATATCACAGAGAGACTCTCGACTATATCCGACGGCAAGCCAAATTTGATGACAAGGTCATCAGTTTTTTGCATGTAAGAAAAAAAAAAAAGTCAATTAAAATCCCTTGATGTTTTAGTCAGGATTTTTATTGTATTTGTCGCTGTACTTTTTAATCCATTTTAACACCACACAGGATTGCATGGTTCACAAGTTTCATAAAACGGTCTCTACCCTACACAAGCTAAAGTTCTCCTGTGGGCGAAGCAAAGATGAATGGGCAAAAATAATGGAAGGTGTGACTCCGCTCAAGCCAGCGTCACATACATATGCATAATATGATAAATCAATACGCTGATGTTCCAGTGTTTTAAGACTCTCTTTACTGACAGACTGTTTATACTTCTTGTTCTTACAGGGGTCACAGAGGATGACTACATGAGGAGGATGGAGGTGGTTTACTGTGTTGCATGCGACCTTCACATTCCTGTGGTTTTCAGCTCTGTGCAGCAACATCTTCATTCACTCCCTCACCTCAAGAGCAAAGTGGTAACACGACTCTGTCCTCTCTTCTAATATCCTGATTTTTTTTTTTTATCTCTAAATAGGGTATTTTTCTCATTTCGCTGGTCTTGCTGCTCTCAAAGGCTTATAAGGAGCAGTTAAAAAGAGACAGCGTGGTCACCGCTAAAGCGATAATAAATAATGATAACGTGAAGGTGCGCTACGAGAAGTACATGAAGGTAATGGCGTTTGTGGCAAACATTAACTAAAATCATTTATTTCAAAAGACATTTTATTGGATATCTTTTTTGTTTTACAGGGAGAGGACCCATTCGCAGTCGACGCCAATGACGCGAGTTCTGATTCGCAGGATCCAGAGAAATCTGAGGAAGATGAAGAAAGTAGTGATACGTAACGGACATTGGAGTGTTTCATTGAGAAAAAGAAACGAGAGGAAAAGACTCTTTCTACTGTACTTCCTTGTTCGAGTGGTCGTTCAAAAGGCCTAAGAATATTAGAGTTCATAATTCTTTCACACTGATCCACACTTATAAGTGTAGGCATTTTCCTCTTTTTTTTAAAAAAAAAAAAAAAAAAAAGTGTTCACCGTGCAGCCGGAGATGAATTCTGTCTGCTAGGGTCATGTTGTGCTGTGTTTGTAGTCTCTGTGTGGGTTTGTATGAACAATATTTAGCCACTGTTCCAAATGCCGTTAAACTTTACAGCTTTATATTTAAACGCGAGTGTTATATTGTGTTCCCTTTAATATTTGGGATTGGAAATGTAGCCTTTTCACTGTTTGTTTTGAGATGAGATGGTGTGTTGACCATTAAATTTTCACTTTAAACTAAATGTGCTTGCTGTGAGAATTTTATTTAACAGATTTAATTATTCATCTCACCCATTAGGACGGCATGACCGTTCTGTAAGAAGAATAGGAAGTCCCTCTACTGGAGGAAAGGGGTAATAATAGCTCTGAACTTTAAATCTGGATGGGATAAAATTGATTTGAAGCATGAGGCTTCCCATCATAATCCCATCATAAGTTGCGTGCAACTAAATAGCACAGTTCTGTTTGATTAAAGTCATCTGATATTCTTTTTTCTTTTGTAAGGAACCAGCGAGGCCAGTGGTTTTCAGCTTTTACAGAAGGTTTACATTTTAAAGCGTTGACTATCTGCAAGAACCAATGAGGTTTAAGAACCGTTTCCTGCCTTTTTTCCTTTTTACGGATTTTCTGTCTAAAAAAACAAGAATTAGAGGTAAAGCTTTGAATAACGACTGTGATGTAGGTCTGGATGAAAACATCACACGGCTTTAGAGAGATATGAAGGGGAGGAAATGGGGTTATTGTTTTTCCTCTACTGTTCTGGCAGTATCACAAAAACTTTTTCTAGAGCGCTATAAACTCTTGATTTTACTGT
The DNA here is from genome assembly GCF_018831695.1 of Puntigrus tetrazona. Classification (NCBI taxonomy): domain Eukaryota; kingdom Metazoa; phylum Chordata; class Actinopteri; order Cypriniformes; family Cyprinidae; genus Puntigrus; species Puntigrus tetrazona. Next base: position 11,409,056 of record NC_056704.1, on the reverse strand, counting down.
TTTCATGCCCTTAATCAGAGTCAATGATCAATTAAATGACTCCATCAAAACTCTTGTTCATGTTACCCTTCAGTTTAGTTTTTTTTTTTTTTTGGTCCTATCTGGTTTCCCTACCAGTGCCCTCTTAAAAAATAAATACAATGTTCTAATACAAGCATTTCACTCAAAAATGATTTATGTGTCAATTCTTTAAACTGCAGAAAAAAAAAACAACCCGCGGCAGCAGCTCAATTCTTGGGCTACTTTTAGGCTGGGTTTAAAAGTAGCTCAATTTAGACTCGGCAAGACTGCTTGTAATGGTCTGCCTATGAAGGTCATGATACCAGTTGTCTGAAATCTTTTCGTCTGCTCCAGTATTTTAAGGGGCCCGCTTGACTCTTATCAGGTCTGTCAGACCGGCCTGTTATGGCAATCCCATCATACTAAATTTACAGGTTATGTTATAAGAAGAAACATTTGTTTCTTTGCGTCATGCTACAGTAGTCAGCTTAGAATGCACTGCTGGAGTGTCTGCTGGCGATAGATGCCATGTTTATAGGGAATAGACACAAGTGTCTGATTTTGACATTGCTAACCCTCTAATGAGACCAGGACTCCACGTCAGATGGGTACAGTGGGTATATTTAAAAAATGACAAATCCCCATTACTTTAATGATTGTTCAGGCTGAAGCATTGTGAGTCATTATTAGGTCTGAAATACCAACACAAAATAACAATGGAAACACATTTGTCTTACAGAAAAAATAGAAATAAAAACAAAACCGCTTTAAAAATACAATAACTATCACAATGCTAACATTAGCACATGCTTTAACTGCACTATAGACATGTTTAACGATGAAACATTATAGGTATATGTTTTACAAAAAAATAAAGTCTTAAGGGTGTATTTGTATAGCCTACAGTAAATGTTTTTTTTCATTTTCTTCAAATTCATTAGGATATAAAATAAATCTAATGTTCCATAAAGGTATTTTGTAAATTCCCTATAACGTAAATATATAAAAACCTAATGTTCAGTTTGTAATATGCATTGCTAAGAACTTTATTTGGACAACTTTAAAGACAATTTACTCAATATTTAGTTTTTTTGCAAACGGTATCTCAGACAAATATTGTCATAACAAACCATGCATCTATGGAAAGCTTATTTATTCGGCTGAAAATTGACCCTCACGAGTGTTTTGTGATCCACGGTCACATATAAGTTTTTCAAAGTGTCACTTACCTTTTATTTGTAACTGCAAAAAATGAAGAAAAAAAAACGTGAAAATCGCTTTCACAGTAAATGTGTATGCAGGCAACTGACAGATTGCACAACAAATGCTTGTTGATATTCCATTAGACAAGACTAAAAAGAGCTACTTTTGGTATATAAAGATGTTAAGTGTTGCCTTTGAGTCGAGGGCAAGTGTTTTCTGTTCTAGATGCTGAAGCTCCTATTTTAATTGGGCATTAAACCCAGTGAGAGATTGATTGTAAAACTTTTATCTAGGGTACGGCCTTGGATTTATTTGTGTCTGCGTGTGTGTTTATGTGTGTGTGTGTGTGTGTGTGTGTGCGTTGCCCAAGGGAAAAGAGCACAAATCCAGAACTGGCACTTTGTAAGCACTTGCACAGATGATGAGCAGTAATTATGCTTTAATGATTTCTTTAGGGCATCTCCCCCTCCCTCGCTCCCTCCCTAGCTCTCTCTCTCAGTGTCTTTCTTCTTACCCACTCCCCCTAAATTAAGACTTATTTTGAAAACATTTGGTGATGAAATGCTGCTTAAGTCCTCTAATTGCCACACGAACCTCATGCGGGCATTTTCGCTTGGCATCTTTGATGTCACATGCCCCTGCCTGGGTACCGATTGGTGCTTATTGGCTGTAATTGGGACAAGTTGTTTTAAAAAGGGCATCCGCTGCATGACTTTGATGGCTGCAGTGGCCTCGCCATCGCTCAGAGTGGAGGAACCCTCCCCCAGCATGCACCCCCACGAGCGCTAAGGCCCTGTCACTTATTAAAGGAGGTTGTCACCACAAAGTGACAGATGTCCTGATAGGATCTGGCTGAGACTTTGGCCCCCGCCTGGCTTGTTAGTACACATGGTTCAAGGGAAGAGAACTGTTGGTTGTTTTAATAACTGTTACTTGTAGTCTTCGGAGGCCTCCATCTTTCCCAGCCTCTGTTCCTTGCTCATTCTTCGCTCTCCCGTCTCTCTCTCTCTCTCTCTCTCTTCTTTTTCTCCTGCTAGGAGGTGTTTTAAACCCCTCGTAGCTGCTCTCAGATTCTGAGCTCTGCTCTCGTGCTCTCCCCGAGGTGCTGGCCCCGTCATGTCAAGGGTTCAGTGCCATCCGAATGTTTTTAAAGCTCCATTTTCGCTCTGCGCTGCCCCCCTGCTTGTCACATGAAGATGAGGCTGGTGTCCTGGGGTACACACCTGGCACTCTCAGTCCCTCACAATCCCCCATCAACCCTAAGCAGCCCTCTGGAGAGCGGCCCGTCCTTTTAGGTTTTTTCCACAGGTAAAATTGTGAAAAACCTTGCAAGGCCCCCGGTTCCCCCGGAGGTAAAATCTATAATGGAGTTTTGATTCAAGCTACAAGGGCCTTGAAAATTGACTGCTTTAACCACACAGCTGCCTTTCAGAAGGTCAGCGCTGCACCGAGACAAGAGAAAATCATTGGCCCAAACAGGGCTGGAAAAGGCCAGAACAGCTCACCACAAATTACACACCAGCAGGGCACCATGCAGAAATGCATTTTTTCCCCAGCAGTAACTTTTATTTGTGCAGAACGGCTTCTTAAACTTTCACATTTTTCGACATAAATTATTCAGAATGTAAACTTATTGAATTATGGAACTTCCAAACTAATAACAGTTTTCATGCATGCAGCGCTCCGCTCTCAAGGATACAAAGTGGTGGGTCTGCATGTGTTTTGATATCCTTTGATGATTGTGTGAGGTCAGAAAGCTGGAGTTGCTATAAAGAGAATATTTTTTTATTGGTCTCAAAATGTGACTTGTGATATGCCAGGGGTCTCTCTATTAGGGGGAAATGTTTTTGCACTAGTAGCAAAAGACAGAGGGCGCTATAGTATAGCAGTATTGCAGTATTCAGCAGGAGAGTTTTTTGAACATATTCAAAGATTTATTTCAGCGTCAGTCAAGGCTTTTGTCATTTGATGTCAACTGACACGTAACTGTTCTCTTTTGTAAAGCTCTTGTTATATTCCATCATATGTCACGCTGTCCTAGCAGGAGACAATTCTATCCATTTATCCGGACTATCACTAAATCCAATCATCGAACGAGCACAACGTTGGTCTTTAATCAATTAATTTCATTTGGGGTCGGATTGCTATATTAGAACCCAGACGATACGAACTACATCCGTATGTGATATTACACTTCGACTTAATATTTCACTACTGAAAACATTCAATAATTCATCATCCTCCTTCTCGTGAAACCCCCTCATCCTTCTCCCGAACTGGGTGTTGATACGAAGAGTCAAACAAGGCATTAAATTTCCATCGCTGCCGGAATCTAAGACAATCATTGCTTTATCATCAAATTGACTGAGATAAACTGAGAATTCCCGACTTACAATTCTCCGTCTCACATCACCGATGGCAATTGCATGTTTGTTAGAAGAAATAAAAAAACACCTGCCAAGAGTAGTCATTACTTCCTGTCAGGACCCTTTGAAAGTAAAGCTACCTGACAGTTAAATTCAGCTTCTGACAGAAGCAAACTTGTTGAATTCCCACAGAAGTTAATACTCTAAATACTCGTTGTTGCAATCAGTTAAACATCCCCGGGAGGCTCAACAGAGTTTCCCTTTGAACAAATACCCGAGGGAGGCCAGCCTGGGACAGCGCCAGAACCTACAGGTCTTAACGGCAGGTGCTTCTGGGAGTTTTTGTAATGAAACAATTGGTAATTTCTCCCGCGACTGTTGGGAGAAAAGACGTAGAAAAAGAGAGGAGAGAAAGAGTTGAGAGTGTGTTTTAAGTAAGAATCTTTATCTGGGCTTAATTTCCCATGCTTGAGCAGAGTGGAGGATTTTTTTCCTCCTTACAGATCTTTTTGTCAGATCCTGCCTACCCAAGATAGACCCAGGGGCACTCTAAGAACATACACATCACCTAGATTTGCCTTCCAGCCCACTTCCCTCTCCAGCGATCGCTCCCTCGATCCCCGACGGCTTCTTTGTGCAGCAAAGACGAGAGAACGTTTTAGAAATCAAATTTCACTTTGTCGGGGGAACCTGGAACAGACTCTAATTTGAATAGATTTAATAGAGCATAATTGTTGCAAATACATAGTCACACGTCTCCCCAGATTACTAAAAGTTTGCACAAAAGAAAGCTTTAAAGAGATGTCGAAATGACATCTCTGATTAATGCGGTGCCAGTGGAATAGTGATTTTTTTTGTTTTTTTATGAGCAATTGCCCTCATAATTGTGAAGTAATAGTAGGCTTGCTTTAAACACCTCCACATAGTCATATTCCCACTTTGTGTTTGAATTTTTTTTAATACGGTGTCTTTAATGGACTTTTTAATTAAGGAAAAAACTTTATTAATTATTAAAATTCAAATAGTTATTGTAATTATGATGGTGATTGCCATTTTTAACAAAACAGCTTCATTGTTTACAAATCCAAATCATGCTGTCTAAATGCGAGAAAAAAACAGCAACTGCACTTTACACATTAAAAGTAATGAAAAACAAGGTCAATAAGTCTCTTAAAATATCTGATAATTGTGCATTTATAATAGCAAATTAGTGTTATTTGAGGTTGTCATTTCAGACCATTGTTTAAAATAAAACCCAGTAATTAACTTGCATGGGTTAACTAGATTTATTTATTTAAATATGAATTTAATCATGGACCGTCTGTAATTGCCTCCTCTTTGTATTCTGAGCCGTCTGCTTGTATTTTTGTCTTGATTGCTCACTCATAAACACCTCAACGCCTCTGTTCTTTTGAAAGCATTCCTCTTGTTTGTCACACTAGCATGCTGACAGACTTATGGCCCATTGGGGGATTTAATAGTGCACAGGTTATCATAAGGATGAGTCAGTCTACTGAGACACGAGGGATATGGAAGTGGTCTACAGAGAAAGATGTGGGCTGGGGGAGGGAGTGTTGGTGTGGGGGTTTGGAAGAGATGCACGTAGGTAGTGTATTCCTCCATCCCTCAGCACCTTGCCTACGTTGACCAGAGTGTCCATCAGCGTGGTCTCTCGAGTGCTGTAGGAACAGCAGTGCTGGCAAAAATAAAAAACACACCCCAAGAAAGTGCTTTTTTCATGGCCGGAATAGGAGTGATGGATTGGGTTAGCATGAGCACACAATGCATTTGTTACAGAAAGAAAGAGAAAACAAGGTCTGGCAGAAAAACCCTCCACTGGCGGTTGGCGCTGAAATATGTAATGATGAACAAGAATGGGTTAAAAAATAATGACCGGATGTTGCAAAGTTTTTTATGCATCTCGTTGGTTTCATTATCAGCATACGTTTGGCTTTTTCAATAACACAAGGGTCGTTTGTGTCCTTGATATCTGACTTAACGTGGCCCCTGTGTTTTGCATGCATCTTCTGACCTCCTTCGCCCATGAAATGTAATTATTTGTGGTTACTGATAGATGTGAAACATGTTCTCCTGAGATTTGTGCGAAGGCAGGCTACCTGCCAATTTGAAGGGAGCGATTCTGAGAGCATAAAATATGAACCACCTTTCTGTGCAATAATTGTCCCAATTTCCTTTGAAGAAGGCAATCATCCTGGATGCTCACCAAGAGCTTATTTAGGGATATCCTTTTTTCCATCTAGGTTATATTAATTAATGCATGCCTTAGCACAAATTAGCCCTCTGAGGAGCAATAACTCAAATTCTTGTATTTATGTAAGTAATAGGTCAAAAAAAAAACATGCTAAACTGAAATAATTATGCAGTCCAACACTTAGCTTTGAGAATAAACTGCTTGAGAAACCTGATAAAATATGAATGTGTTTAGGGTGCAAATTTGTGAAATATTTACAGCCTAGTATTGGTGGGGCACAGCAGTTAAGTCGGCAGTCAGCCTCAATAATTACTAATAATATATTAAACTTTTCGCTGAATTTATTGTTACTCACCTATTTGTGAAATGCGTGACTGTTTATGAGAATAATTGTTGATCTGGAAGGTAATCTCGGGAACGCTGGAAGTGCTTGGAAGGCAGTGCTCAGTTGTGATGTGAGAACTCAAGGAGACTGGATGAGACTCAGCAAGAAGCCCCCATGGGGACTGATCTTATGTCAGGAGATTGCAGATTTTTACGCTAAAGAAGCTACTCAATCTCTCCAAAGACTGAATTATTAAAGGCCCTGTATGTTTTTCAAAGGCTGGGTTTAGCTTTTAGATGAGAGTGGATGGGGGGGGGGGGTTCATACTGGATCATATCTGTCCCACCCCCACCTCTACAATTCTCTCTATACTTGCTCAAATGGCCCTTTACTTTCTAAGCATGCTTTTACTGCCTTTGAAGAGTTATTTTTGTTGATGAAAAGGATATGCCGGCTTGGTAAAGTGAACTGCGGCGATTCGTTCGCTCGTTTAATACTCCTCCCTCCTAGGTTTGGTTCATAAATTTATTATCAGTAAAGCATACGAGCAGTCTCATGCCTTAGTGAGGCCTGGAAGCTAAGTGTTGCTGATGTGAAAAGATTGAGAGCTAGACAGAACAAGAGAGAGAGCAAAGAGGTGAAGGGTAGGAAGAGAGGGAAAGAAGAAAGTGTGTTATGGTTAGTGCGTTATCTTTGACTGACTGATGGCTGGGTGTGAAGTAGAAAGCTCTGGCTTCATCGACGAGTCTCTTCATTGGGAGCTGTAGGAGAGCAGTCTGCTTTTAGTGAGCGTTCATTACTGGATGCCGTAGCTCATTAATTCCCATTGGACACACATTCTCACGACACTTTGAAGTTAACAAGTTTATCCTGCATATTAACTTTAACTTAAGAAAAAAATGCATATAATAATACTTAAATAATATTTCACCCGAAAATGATATTTCTCGCCTTTTCTTGGATTGTGTTATTTTCATCCAAAGAAGTGAGGTAATGATTATATTTTATTTAGTCCACTGTTTAGTGTGCAATATCACATGTCTAAACAGAGGTCACCCTTGTGTTGTATAATGACAGTAGAGGAACAGAAAAAATTATTATTAACTGTTAGTTTCGCCAAAAAATGATTGTGCCGATTAATTGGCAAAACCAATACACTGGTTGACCTCCACTTGTTGCGTGAAGCTGGATTTGTTTTTTATCTTGGTTATTTTACATTTAGGTTACGATTGACAGAGGGCATGTCTTAAGATGGATGTCGACAGACATAGAGGCAACGGCCAATCACATCGCTCTCCCGGCTGACTATAAATAATATTAACTATTTACAATTCATCTATATATACTGGTTCATAAAATAATTCAAATAATTATTTTATGAACCAGCTATTTTTATTACATATGTATTTAAGTTAACTTAAAAATATGCATTTACCCAAAGTTTTAATATATTAACTTTTAAAATACTAAAAACTAAACTTGTGATTTCTATTAAAGCCTTTGTAAACTTTTATCAAAAATGTATTAAATTCAGTTGATTAATTTACGTATTTAGATATTTTCTTTCTGCTGCCTCCTCCTCAAACTTGCGCCGCAGCAAGTGTGCATTCCTGTCTTGTAAATGCATATAAATTCATGATATTTTTAACAACAGTCTCTTAATCCTGAGCAGAGAAATAAATAGCAATCCAGTGTTCTGAACTGATGTTCTCCATGTTCCATGCACGTGTCACTCGTAGAGGTGCATGCATGCAATTCAGAGCTCTAAAGTGAATGCGTGTTTTACATTGTACTTATATATTTTAAATGCATATGTGTAATTACATCTGTAATTAATTTCTGTAAATACATTTACAATTACACTGTTGATCCATCCCTCACACCTTAACCCACCCTTAAACCTACCCATACCACCAAATCTGTCCCGAACCTTATCTGTATCTCACCTCAAATAGCAGCAGAAGTATTTTTCAGTACAATATGAAAACAATTAATACATCGTACTTATTTTTTTTGGTGTAAGTACATAGTAGTAACAAAATAAGCATGGACTAGTTAACTGCCATTTGTAACCCAAAATCCCTTAAGAGTTCTCTATTTCAAAGGACGGTCCTCACTGATCATTTTGGGATTCAGTGCTGTACTCAGGGGTATTCTGTCAGGATTGTGGCTCTCCATACCATTCTGCTTGCTAGGTTATCATTTCTTGCCTTGCCGTAACTCCTGGACTTTTGTTCTTTTGTTCTGAGAGCTCATATCCTGATGCACCAGCAGATTTGTATCCATTAGAATAATTCTGTACAATGGCGTCACATCATCCTAAAGTCAAAGGTTCCAGTAACTGTATAATAAAAAAAAAGATGGTGTAGTACTTTCAAATGCAGTTTTTTTATGCCAGATATCACTCATATTATATTTTGCATAATTATCAGTTTCATAATAACACAACATTATAAATAGTATTTATAATTATTAAAAGAATCCCTTTTTTTCAAATGAGTGTACCTGCTAAAAACCTTCTCAATATTAGATTAAAGTAATTATAAAAAATTAAAAAGGATCATTCAATTAACATTGATTTCTATAACACCTTTTATGTTGGAATATTATTCCATAGCAGCTGTATGGTTAACTTAGACAGCCCTAAAAATAAATTTGATACACAAACCCAAGAACCCTCTGTGGCCTTTGGGAGTCCAATTTGAAAACCCCTGGCCTATAGTACTGCGTTTCATTTCACCAGTTTAATTAATTAATGATGCTTTAAATAGGACCATACTAGTCTAAACCTGGCCCTATTTTGCCATGGCATGTTTACTCACCTTACCTTCAGTCTGATTCTTCAAAAGTGATAACCAACCATATTTAACTGCCAAAAATGGTTTGACGTCTGATCAGAAAAAAGGCCGGTGTCATACATTGGTTTGATTTGTGGCTAAAAACAGCTACTATTAACTGGTTGGATGATCGAATCACTGATGTAGAAGGAAGTGTGTCGTCACTAACAATTCCTAATGAGCGAATTGTGCATTGTCAAGGCGTCACCGACTATTGCTGTTATTGTTTGCAAGCTCTGGCATGTGTTTGGTAATTTAAACTGCTGGTTGGGGGACTGAAAGGCGTCTAATGGATTGTGTAGATGAGATCCCAGGTGGGATACTGTTGCGGTGTCGTCCTTGTGCCAGATGTTTTTCTCCTGAATTGCTCTGGCCTCGGCCCAGAATGAAAAATGAGTGAAGAAATGTAATCTGATTTAGGCACAAGGACACAAGCTGTGCTCACGCAACGTACTGAATGTTAACTCTTTAACTCTAATCATGTTTAAATGGTACACAAGGGTAATTTTTTCAATGAATAAATAGAGTGTTTGTACTGCATATAATTAATTATACATTATACAATTAATTAATCTATCCCCAAAATCTGCTTGGACAACTCGGTTAACTTGTAGTCGAAGCAGAGGTCTTTTGGCGGATAGAAGGATGGAGCAAAGACCCTTTTTTATATATTCAGCGGTATATAATGATTTAGCTATATCGTTGTCTGAAAGCAACAAGGATGAAGAGTCCTTTCTCATTACAGCATTGTTTCCTTGTTTCCTCTCCCAGTCACGAACAGCATGCGTTTAGGCTTCAACATTAGAAGCAAATCCACTGTAAGGTGACATCCTGAGCACCTCCTGTCTGACCGGCCCATGGGTCTGCTCTCCCTCCTGTTCCCTGTCCTGATAATGAGAGACTGGGCCTGTGACAAACTAAAGGGTAATTACAGCAATAAGACATAGAGGATGTCACTGAAAAAGATTGGAGGTGAGGGGCCTCTCTGCTTTGTGCCAGCAGCTCGATGCCGATGTCCCCCTGATCCTACCATTCCCTCTTTCATCTCTTCTGCTCACCCATTAAAAATTCATCCAAGACCTCCAGACATATTTATGGGCAAATGCTTTGGTAGAAGTGGTAGTGTTAAAAAATTCATGGTTACACTGGCTTCTAACAGTCCCGAAACCCGTAATTAATTTGATTGCTCGCATTATACAATAAATTCATTTATACAATATTTATTTAGCTTTCTGTTTTGTCATCTCGATGAGCGCCGATCAAATAAAGTTTCCAGAGACGCGTTTCTGTCTGCGTAGCTAGATCTTCATCTGTTAGAAAGAGGTGCGTTCTCCTCAGGGACAGTTTCCAGAGTTCGGGAGCAAAATTTTATTTTAAAATTCATTTCCCGTACAGACGCTGGGATAGTGTGCATTTTTACACTGTTTACGAAATCTCTTTATGCTTTACGTGGAATAACAATCCAATCTGTGCCCACAGGTTCAGATGTGATAGTGCATGACATGGAGAGGATTAAAGTTCCCCATAGTCCATGTTAAAAAATGAGGTTTAACAAAACCTTGCCACAAGGCCCTGTTAGAGGGAGCTCAGTTATCTTGCTGTGCATGTGATCCGTGCCTGTGAGGACCTCATTTAATGCTATCATGGCTTCAGCTCTTCAATGTCAGAGCACATCAACCTGGAACACCATGATGCATGTTTGCTGATGATGGATGCCCATTATTAATTTAAGCAATTTCAAGCTATACTTATACTGCTAATTTCATAAAATAACCTTATTTCAAGGAGCCTTTGTTACAATGTAATTAAACATATAAGTAATGAATAATATTAATTAACTACGTGTGCTTACTATATGGTGAGATTTAGGATTATTACATAATTTATTGTTATTATAATAGTACTTAATAGTACTATAATATTACTTAAAACATAATATGAACAATCCATATGATGCTCACACATATAGATTATATTCAGTAATCAAAAATTAGCATTCTGCCATGATATACTACTCCCCTTTATGTTCCAAACTATTTTCAAAATGACAAATTTGGCATGAATATTCACTTTGTTTTTACACACTGTGAAAATGCATCGCTTTGCATTAAAGCGGTCATTTGATGCGATTTCAAGTTTCATTTTAACGAATGTGTTGGTCATTGTAGGCAACGTTAATTCATGTATTTACCCACAATAACTAATGGGCATTATTGTAAAGTTTTACTGATCAAAATTATTTGAGCTTTAAGGTGAGACAAGCTTTTAGTGCGTAGATAAGATTGCAAAGACTAAAGTGTCAAACTCAGATAGATATTTATTACTATTATAATACTACTGTGGGTAATATTATTCAAATATCATAAAATCCTATTCGATAATGACAATAAAACACATTTTAGGCCTAATATTAAGAAATGCACATCATGCACAAGCTTCATTTATTATAAGTCTTGAGCAATATGACAGTAAATATGTGAACTTTACTTAGCACTAAATGTATTTAAAAAAAACTTTTACTATGGATAAAGGTATGATTACGCATGTTTTTGCTTTCATTTTATAGGCTTAACATGCTAAAACTTTTGTGTTCCTGTTTTGGAGCAACATGACCTATATAAAAATAAAATAAAACAAAAAATGGGTGACAATTAGCCACGAACAATACAGTTTTTTAATCAAGCTGCTTGTTTTATGTTGTTCATTTAAATTTTTATCCCCGTTTGAAATGTATTTTTGTAGCTAGAGAGGGTGCACTGATTGTGAATGTCCTTGTGTGTATGGGAAATGAGGTTGAGTGTAGTTGGCATTCAGCTCTCTACCTCTGTAAATATAGCAACTTGGCACTGACACGCTCGTACCCAATCTGTCCCAGCATGCCTTGGTAAAGAAGGGCATTGCCCACTGAGAGTTGGTACCAGTCCAGTTCTGTGCCAGATGTGTGCTGGAGGGGAGGGCAGCGCAGGGTTAATGTTCATGCAATAGAGACTGCTTAGCACTGTCGAGGTCCGTCCACCCTCTCGCCCTAGCACAGGCCCCGTCACAGGCTTAACCGGGGTCAGCAGTGACATTAGTCTGACTTCTGTTTTTCATTAGCTCTGTTAAACACGGGGGCTTCTCTTTAGGGATTCCTTACTAATTGGTCATTTCCTGTTTCATTCCTGGTCACGTTCTATTGTATGCCCCAGGTTTTCAGAATCTAGTGCAGTTTAATTGTAGATTGCTTTAAATGTGCACTGCTTGATTATTATTATTTTTGAAATACAGTATGATTCCACGGTTGCATGACTCCAATGCCACCATCACTATGCTTTAGAGAACTTTTGAAAAATGTCCCAGCTGTGTCCGTTGACTGATGAGCTGCAGCCACGGTATCGAAGTCAAAGTCCCAAAGACGCAATCGCAAGCGCACAATCATGACGCTACATCCTGTTTTTTAGTGCTAAATAACTAACTAAAGCAGAGTGTCTAAACATTCATGGTGGGCCACTGTCCTGCAGAGGTTAGGACCATCAAGCTTTCATGAACCAAAGTAATCAAGGTCTAGACCGGGTTTATCTCACACATCCTGGAAAGTGAAGCTGCTGGCTCTCTGATCGCCCGCTGTTGGCTGGCGGCAGTACAGGTCATAAATCCCGCCCTCTCCATGTAAACAAATGGGACTTTAAAAAATTACACTTACATTTTTCTGAAATATGGTTTTAGTCATTTATGGCAGTTGTTTTCACTCTGATATATGATGAATTGTTCGTATTTGTGATAAGTTTCATTTTAGCTCGTAATTTGATGCTCCACCTCATGACAATACTGCACAGACTCTGGCTCCAAATAAAGTCATGTTTCATGAAGATGGTAGCGGCCAGAAGGAGATGATTTGGCTTCAATTTCCTATAGTGGAAGAAAGCAAAGATGCGTCGTCCATCTTTTTATTTACAGAATATGGTCTACACTGACTAGAAATTTCCAGGCAAGTGAGTTGGAGATGATTTTTGCAAGAACTTGCTTCACTTTATAGAATGTATGAGGCACTCTTTGTGTTTGGCGTGATAGCGGATAATGTCCCCAACTGTTAGCAGTCCTGAGGAAAGTTATTTTTAAAAGTAATGCATTATAATATTGCGTTATCCCCTAAAAAAGTAATTGAATTAATATATATTAAAAGTAATATATGTTGAGTTACTTTTTAAACGTAGGCAGGACTTGCTTGTTTGTTTTTAATATAAAAAAGTTCTTGTTTTTAATGTAAAAGCCCTTTCACAACAAAAGTGAAATGAATATGCCTCAGGCTGAAGGAAATGTAAATTCATGCCTGTAGAGTAGAGGGTGCAGCTCAAATAACTGCATGAAGAACATGACGAAGTTCAACACTATTCTGGAAAAAGAAAAATGTCATTTTTGCTTATCTCACCTTACCTTTTGCTTACCTAGTTAATAAATAGCAAAGACACTGGCTAATAAATAAATAGTATTTGTCTTTAAAATGATTGCAGGTTTGTATAATAATTTGACCTTTAAATTCATTTTAACCTACAAAAAACATCACCCCTGCATCTCTCTGTTGTGGCAGAGGAGTCATTAAATAGACATTATACAAATTTGCTCTGCTATTGTATTTTTAAAAATGCGCTAGACTTTTAGTTTTCAAACTTTTTAACTTGAAAAGCTCTAAACCTCTAACAAAGCACAATGTTCAATGGCTCTGAATCCCCAAATGCTAAGACATTTACAATGCTTCTACTATAATCAGGACAAAGTTTCAAAGTTTTTAAATACTAAATAAAAATTTTAAATCTTCTTTTTTTTTTTACTTAAAACACTAATTACTGGTAAATCTTGTGACTATCTGTACATTTGTGTATATCCGTGACTCTACACTTCAGCTGTGAATAGATAAAAAGTAAAAAATGATCAAATCTAAACAGTTTTAAGTGTAAGCATCAACCCCTTATTCAGTCTTTAATCAGCAAGTTGATTTTCCCAGCCTTGCTTCACACATTTACCCAGTTCCTGTCTGTTGTCGTTGGTGGTTGAGTCCATGACTCCTGCTCCATCTGTGCACTGCCACATCATTGCTGCTCTGAGAGTGAGCGGCTGTCTGATGAAAGGTACCACACGCTGAGCTGGAAGGTGTTAGAATGATGATTGCCTCCTGACCTGCTTGTACCCTCCATTCCATCCACACTGAAAGGCTGTTTCCCACTCACCTGTCTCTAAATGGGTAAAGGTGCCTAACCACGCCATGTTCCCTTTGGTTTCACATCTTTGCTGTCATTTGATCCCTAACTCACCTAAGTGCAGTGGCCCACAATTCTTCCAGCTCAGAGGACTTGTCATAGCTCAGCACCCAAACCGCCCCCTCTAGTGCAGCCGCCATCTGTCCTTTCCAGTTGCTTGTTTGATCAAGACCTTTGACAAGACGAGAGACTAACATTTCACAGACCTTTCTGAAGATGCCTTTTTGCTGTTGGTGCTGCAGATGACCTTAATGTGAAAAAGGTAACCCACCCACAATTCAAACTTTCTGTTACATTGCACCTGCGCATCCTCCCATACACACAATTTAATATGACAAAGAAACGCTATCACTAGAAGATATCATGGCAGGTCATGCTGACAAATTTGTTGTTAAAGGTTACATATTACCATTCTTACTAGCTTTGTCATTGGAATGCAGAAATACTTTAATGTCATGCTTTATGTATAATGTGTTTGAAATGCACTCTATTTGTTCAGATATATTTGTAATGGTTTTCATATATTTTGGCAAAGTAACATATTTACAGTTTTATGCATGCTACTGCTTTGACCTATTTTGGTTAAGGATGTACAGTGATTATTGTTCTTGCCGTTTCTGAGATGAATATTAAATAAGTATTACGAGAAAACAGTAGAGAACTAATGTCTCGAGGGAGTGCATGCACCACTTTACACATGTGGCCACTGATAAGATGAAGCACTGGAATTCAATTTACACCACTTTAAGAGCAGTGTAAACAATCTGCATGGGTATGTGTGAAAGGAGGGGAAAAAAGAAAACAAGTGGCAAACCTCAGGAGCACCACGTCTCAAACCAAGACAGTCTGTCGTGTGATTACTCAAAACTAAAGAAGCGAAGATTAGTGTTTAAAGAAGAGATAGCTCTCTGCAAAGCTTTGAACTGGTAAAGCTCTTTGACTTTCTTGCTTTAGAGTTTTCAGCACTTTGAGAATGCTCTCTGTATCCAAATAAGGAACAAAACTAATTACTCTTTCCTTTCAAAGTAACAGAAATGTAGAGACTTTACTTTAAGACTAATATTTGAAGCAAACCTATGTGTACATTATGTCTGATAAGACATAGCCCAGTCAAGCACAGTATATAATTTAGGTTTTTATGCAATCTAAGGTACATATAGTCATTTTCTTGTTCTGAATGCCATTTGTGAGGTTTTCTGTCATGTATTTTTTTTTTGTGAATATTAAAATGCAGTTTGTGAACTGGACATTTACCAACATTTTTGAATATGTATGCCATATTTAAATATGCCTGCCATTTAATTGACACATGTTTTGTAGGTGCATCTCTTAGAGTTTGTATGTATTTTACGAGGTGGCTACTTCGTACAATATCACTCATACGATTATGTACGATTTGTCTAAACTCCACTGACGGTAGGTTTATGGGCAGGGATAGGTGTAGGTCATTTGTACAAATTTGTATGAATTGCCAACTTGTAAAATACGTACAATTTAGCAAAAATCACATGACATTGTATGAGTTCATATGAATTAGCCACCTAGTAAAATATGAGATCGGGCTGGAAATTTGTGTTCAGTTGGATTAATGGACCAACACAGCATATGTGTTGGTCCATATCTGTCCATATGTGTTCCACATATCTTCTCTCACTATCCCTGATTTTGGTTCTTAGTTTGGTTATTATTTGTAGTCAGTAAATTTAAACATCATCCCTCTGGAAAACTTTAGAACAGGGCACACAGCATTGAGGCTTTGGGAAAGATTGTCTTGGTGGAGATCGATCACAGTGGAGTCCTAGAGATTCCCAGATGATATTAATCCCTCTTGCAATTGTAGCTGATGAACATGCATAGAGGTTCTATTTTCTATTTTCCTTTCAATTTTTTGAACAAATAAACACTAAATAATATGCATATTAAATAGTGTAACAATAAGCATGGTCTCGCTTGTTACGGCCAATTCAATTGATTTAACCGACAATTCAGCACATCATGAAATAAAAAAAAAGGATTTCAGTAATAACACTTTGAAACACCACTGGTGGGAAACATGAACCCAGATGCTTGCTCTAATTAATGCATTTCACCAGCATTGAGCTGTTTGCTGACAGTCATTGGTTTTTATGTTGCGTCATCAAAAAAAAATCAAACAGCGGGATTGTTGCGTTTGATGTGAACAGATTAAACCATCAAAGATTTTAATTGTATTTAAAATGCTTTCGGATCCTCTAAATTCCCTTTGCTTCCACACGCCTCCCGAATGCGACGTGAGAAAGGCTTCTTACCACTTAAACCAGAACACAGGATTGCACAGCCCCTGGGACTAATACTGGGGCAGGTCCACTGGGCAGTTTTTCTTAGTTTTAAACCGGCTTCCCAAGGTGAAGGCAAAGGTGAAACACAATTTACACAGAAACAAAGGTGAATTTATGCTTGTCCTCGCAGGTCTAGCGACGGAGGTCTTCACATCCAAGAAATATTGTCACACACTTTTTATTTTTTTTTTTTTTTTTGAATGGTCCCTCTATTCCGAGACTTTGAACACAATTATCCGTGTCCTCCCACAACATCAGAGTGAAAAAAAGATTTCTGTTTCAAGAGTGAGCGTTGAAAGTTTTTCTGCGGTGGAAGAAGCAGCATTAGAACTTGTGGTCTCTGGCAGAGTAATCTCTTCTTCATAGTCAGCCATGGCCCCCGATTCAACCTCTATGCTTTTATCTTCCTTTGTCAGGGTGGCTGCACTGCTTCTCCCAATTCCCTCCTCCTCTCCTCTTTCTAGCCTTTTCCCTTCGCCTGTGACTTTGAGAAAGATGATTGCCTTTTGGTAAAGCCATTCCTCCGTTCACCTCTATTTCGCGTGTGTACTTTTCACCACTGCCTTGCATTCTGCCTTTCTTTCCCTCCTTTTCTCGCTGTCCTTACTCTCCTGCACCCAAGCATTGTGCTTAGGAAACATCAAAGAAGCCTATCACACACCAATGGTTTCAATCTTTAAACAGCCAGAGAACATCCAGACCTCTCCTGTCCCTCGGTCACCGTGTCACCGCGCGTTTCAGAAGCCGAGGACCGGTGGGACTCATGGACTCACCCGCTGAAAAGATCTGGAGTTGTTATAATGCCTTTTCTCTCGACGGGCCCTGCGAAAGGGGGCCCTGGCGCTGTGATCAGGGGCCGGGTGATATTCTGTTTGAAATGAGAAAAGGATTAATTTTCAACAGCCTTCCTCGCACAGGGGGCAGTCCCAAGTGCCACGGCATGCCAAGGGTCATCATTAGAATATGACTGCCTTCAAAAAAATCCCTGTTAAGTGCGATGTCTCGTGGCAATGTTATACCTCTTTTCAAGACCCCTCTCTCTTTGTTAAGTGCATAAACATTAATGAAGAAAATTTCACGCTTCTGCTCCTGCAATGCTCCTGAGCTCTATCCCTCCCCCCTTCTCTGTTCATTTTTCTTTTTCATCTTTATTTCTATCATTATTTTACTCTTTCTCCTCTCTAGCTAATTCTGGCAATGGGTCTTGTGTAGTAAACAAACAAAGTAGTCGCAGCGAGGGAGGAGAGAGCAAAGCAAGAAAGACAGAGACAGAGAATGGGACAAAGAGAGAGAGACTCATTTCTTATTTGGAATTCAGAAAGATGGCGTGATCAAAGAAGGCTCAATATCTCCTAGCTGTTCAAAGGGACTTGTATAAAACAAATATGATGTGATCAGGAATAGAAGCGCTCTCATTAAGAGCCGAAGCGGATGATGACAGGTGCGTGGAAGAATCTCGTCGCACGCTAATTTTCTTCCCCCACTGAAAATGTGTTGTTTGCTTTGCTTTCGCTTTCCTTCTCTCGGCCTCGCGGTGCTGCTCCTGATATTGATTAGGGAGTGAACGGTGGAGGAGCAGAGAGGGATTTCACAGATGCCGCTCCCCTGCGTGGTTTTGTCAGCGACAGCCCCTCTCCTCGTGACAACTAGAGCCCTGAGCAGGGCGTGAGACATGATTGCTGTTTGCACACAGAAGTCACACCGAGCTAAACATCTCGCTTTCGGGCCTTCAGGGTTTTGAAAACCTTTTACGTTTTCCTGTTACGATAAGAACGGCAATTACCGACTAGGAGCTCCTGGCTGATCAGGTGAATTTCTTCAAACAGATGCTCTGCTGTGGCTTTCCTCGGCAAAGGAGCCGGGCCGCTCAGAATTGTAGAACTGCGGAGAAAACCTTGCTAAATGCAAAGTGAAGTTGCGCGCATCAAGATTTCGGTTTTAAATCCATCAGCTGTCAGTCTAGAATGGGGATTTTGGACTGTCCCGTTTTGTCCTCACCTTCAAATTTCAACGATTAGAATCACACAACAATGTCATGACGTCTATAGAAGTGATATTAAACCCTGTCGGCCCTTTTCTGCCATTTTATCCCACCGTCAACCCCAAGATATCGATGTGTAAGATGTTTTAAGCTTTTTTCACATTTTTTTGAAAAACTGCTATAATCAGGGTTGCAAATATTTGAGTCCCACTTTATATTAGTTAAACTTAACAACTATGTACTAACATTTGTAGTAATAATTTGATACAATACACTCGTACATACATACAAAAAACAAACAAACATGCATGTAATTACACCTGGAATTAATTTCCGTAATTGCATTTATAATTACACTGTCGATCCATTCCTCACACCTTACCCTTATCCCAACCTCACAACATCATATATTATACTTTTTCATATGTAAGTACATTTTTATTTATTTTAATTTTATTTATCCTTTATTTTACCGGCAATTATCCCTTTGAGATATAAATCTCTTCTACCAGGGAGTCCTAGACAAAACTTTCAGATACAAGTCAAACACACATAAAACTAAAGGTAAAGAACAAATATATCATCCGAATTTACATAAAACATTACGGTTTTTTAAGAGTTTTAAGTTATATTTTGGAGCGCACTGAGTGGCATTGATCCTCCAGTCCAGCTATGACTTTTCTGTATTATAGATCTCCAATAAAACGGAAGGTCCTAGAGTGATTTTTTTTTTCTCCTGGAGCAGGTAATGAAATATTCAGTATTTTTCTCCAGCCAGGATGGTGGCACGGGCTTTGTTAGCGTTGGTCTGACACAGACATCCCAGGACAGCATATCCATATGATCAAAATGCCTGTACAACAAACCGATGATAAGTGACTAGTGACCTCACCGGCGCCGCCGTACCGAACGAACACGGACACGCTCGCAGTGGTCCTGCAGCTGGCGAAAGTTAACTTTTTGGTTAGCACATCAAAATTGCTTTGTACCTGTCAGATTATGTTTCCCTCGCAGGCCTGTCAATTTTTTTTGTTTATATTCCACTGCCTCGCTGATATCTATTGTATCTGCTTAGTCCAACAGAAACAGGATGTGTGATATTGTGATTCTAAGCTTTTGCGATACATAAGCACCAAAGAGGCTTTCGAATAATACGCCGAGCTGAGTAGAAGAAGCTGGCCTGTTTTATTTACGGCCCAGTTTATTAGAAATATTGCTTTATCCAGAAACCTGATGCATGAGAGGCTATACATGCTGCTACAAAACATGCAAAAAAGTAAACATGGACACTTTGTAAAAAATCTCAGATGGAATACATACAATTTAATTAAATCCTGCTTAAATCCGCCATCAGCACATCACAGACACATGGCAACATTTCATATTTGATTTATTGGGAGGTAATGACAGGGATCAACTGACATTTCGTTTGTTGGCACAAAGTCTGTAGAGCAGATAATAAGATTCTCCTCCTGTGTTTGTGCGAATGAGGGCGTCTGTTTGATTCTTCTGTCTCTGTTTGAGACTTGGCTGCGAATCATTCCGAGGATTGGTTTTGGTTTTTAACAATGTATGATCAGACGATGAATGCAATCAAGAAACATCTCAGCGGTTCAACTGTTGTAGCTTGACCTGAATTCAGCGAGATCAGTAATTACTCCAACCGTGGATAGATTTGTTTTATACCTGATGCAATAGAGTATGTTTGATAGAAACTGGTAGCTAGAGGATTATGAGTCATATTTCGGCTAATCAGAAAAGATTGGATCCCTCTGTAAGATGTGAAGTCCGCAACGGGGGCTCATTTACAAACTTGCCGTGTTTCAGAAAATTGTTGTTCAAATGAAAGTTTATCCTTTTATTATACATTGTTTGACTCCTGTTATGTATAGACCTGCGAAAATCCAGCATTACGTTTTCACACCATCGCTACCTCAGCTCCAAACTGTACTCAGTCATAATGTGATTTATGTTTTGAGGAGAGATTATTCTGTTGCCAGATGTCTGTCGCGTCTTTGCTCGAATTACACCTGCTTGTTCAGTTTTAAATTCGTCTTCTTTAATGCACGGTCAGAAAATACTGATGTTGCAGTTTTTTTCTGTAAAACATATACAGTACTTACATTCGGACTTATATAGAGAAATTGTTTAAAGATTAACATCAATGACGTAACTACATTTCTCTTTGGTAACAATGACGTTTAATATTTATTATTCATTTATTCCTAGCTAAGTAATTCTAAAGCTACGTACACGAGGCCTAAAACACATGGCACTTTTTTTTTGCATTAGGTAAAGTACCAATTTACTGCAATAATCAAAAAGTGTAGGCCTAATCTAAAACTGCTATATTGTGTTGAGTGAAACAGTGTTAAAGTATATATACAGAAAGAGTTAAAACCTCAAGTTTTTTTTTATTTTAAAAGATGTTTTGTAGCAAGCGTGCTACCGGACTAAAGATCTCCGACGGCATACCATCGTTGTACCTTTATACTTTATTCACCGTTAGCTTTATTCCAGTAAAACGCAGATGAAGAATATCAGGAACCAAGGCAGCTAAAATAAGATACAGTTTTATCTCTCCTGTTACATGCTAAATAGCTAAACCTGTAAAATGATGTGAATAAGTTTTATTACAACAGAAATATGTCACGGGACACAAATGACATGAGAACGAACTGAAATGTAACCTATTGATTCATTATTATACCCTGATGTGTATTCGACACCATTCAGACAGAACTTTTGCATATAAGGGCTTTGTTTTTAAAAGTCAACATTTTTTGTACCGCTGGTCAACCCTGACCGAAGCGAACCCAGAGACAACCGCACTGATTTATAACTGCCAACCTCGTTTCTTCCACCAGGGGGCAGTATGCGACCTAAAAACGCGCAGCCCTGCCAGACCTTTGTCTTTCAACCATGCAGAAAAGCAAAACTGAACCGACAGGGCCAATCTCTGCAAGTCCAGCACAGTTTTAAGGGATCATTTGTGCCATATACTGAGTGCATATAGTCTGGCTGGGATTGATTTTGAACATACTCTCCTCTCTTTCTTCCTGTGTGTGTGTGTGTGTGTGTTTGCTCCGTACTCAACTAATGATGTAAGCCTCTGCAAGTTACTGCAGGTATTGTGCACAGGCTTCTTTTCAACATTTGTATAAGGCCTTGACAAAGGATGCTGTGCTGCACAGTTTTTCATGGCTACCTTTTATGCTTTATAAATAGTGTACGGCCCACACATGAATAATTGATCATTCCAAAGTTCCAGCGTCCTCGGACTCTTAACGGGATAAAGCGAACTTATCGCTCTTCTAGAAGATGACGGACAGTGTTTAGGCGATCCTCTAAAATGGGTTTCTGATGCCAAGGACCCTCAAATACGATCATCCTTCCTTTCCTGAAAACTATTGAAGAAAACGTATCTGTTCCATTTTAGAACCGGTTCCCATTTTCAGAGAACTGGGTGTTCGATAAGACGCGTGCGTTTCGATTCCGCTTAACGATTCCCGCGTTGGCATTTTTAAGTGATTTAAAACGAGTGAAGCGCAAGGAACAGAAAAAAAGAAAGAAAAGCATGCGCCCTGTTTGCGTGTGGCGCACAAACCTGAAGCGCATGCGCGAGCACACAGAACCGCTTGGTGCGGGTTCCAAGTCTGTCCGATCCGTTCCGTGCATTTACACTCAGGCCAGATATGACTACTTTTTATATTTATCGACCAGTATACAGTAAAAAAAAAAAATCTGTATATGCAGTATCAGTATATCATAAACACAGCCGTTTATATCTTGAGTTAACGTAAAATGATGAGAAAGAAAACGCACGTGTACAGTACTTTGGTGTTAAAGAGACAGTAGCCTATTAAACACTTAAAACCTGCCATTAATGTTAATCAAACAAAATAGATAAATAATAATAATTCACTGATCTTGACTGAATATCATTAATATATTTATATTTAAAATCTATATTTTATTTATGAAAATACAGGTATGCAGTACTTATAAACTTTTAATTACATTTTCAGTACCTGCAGTTTGCTTCAGTAGTATTTATTTGTGCTATTGCTAATCCATTTGTTTGTTCTTATTTTAGTATTGGCTGTTTACTTGTCACTAATATTTAATTGTCAATTTGTTTTGAAGTGGTATTTTTTTATTAAAAGCATAGGCAAAAGTTCCTCTTAAGCGTATTGTAGGCTGCTGATTTTTTGCTCAAGTTATTTAGCTGCAACAGAACGCTTCGCAAAAAGACACAGAATGTATGTTTGATGACTAAATGTTTGACTCAATTTTTTTATATTAGATATTTATATGATATTTTTCTTATTGGAATTCATAAGAAATGGAATCAAATAAAACGATACCCAACATTAATTATGAGTATAATAGGTTGTCTCAAAACTGTTATCTGGAAATGATTATTGTTAATTCAGTTTCCCCACAGACTGCCTCTTTGGAGGAGTCCGGTTTGATAACACATGCTCTTGAACGTATCTAAGTTGTAGTGCAGAAAAGTTTGAATCGTTTAGAAGTTCTTTTTAGATTTTCCCTTATCCTGTGTGCGGACGCCAGCTCTTCTCTATGAACAGTGTGGATTGTGGGTGGCTGTAGATTATTTGTAAATTAAATGTGTGTTGGTTGTGGGGAGGTGGGGTAGCCGGCACGCTCAGGTACAGAGGCTAACAACTTGCTCTGAAACAGTAACAGCTGCCAGGGCCTGCTCCGCTGAGAGAGAGAGGGCTGTGTTCATTAGGCAGCGATGTCTCCTGGGCTCGTCCACCTGCCTTGATCACGTTAACATTAATAATACATGACTGAGCACGGTAATACAACCATTACATTCGCTCCTCTTCTTTTCCATCTCATGCTGCTGGTGCTGCCGGTTCCACATGTGGGGATAGAATCTAATTTCTTGCCTTTATCGCAGGCTTCCTCTTGTGCTATCACCACCAAACAGTACACAGCGCTCAGAGGCACAAAAATGAGTTTACCCTTTCTTTTTGGGGTTCACCTGGCCCTAAAACAATACACTGGTCGCCGAATCCGAAAGATGTGTGTCGTTAATTCAGCGGGGGTGAAGCCAAAGCTTGTTCATTTCTGTGTAATTCCGAATCTGCCACAACTGAGGGGCGTCCTCGGAACGAGGTGTTTTATCCCCGAGCAGGAGTCAGAAGGAATGGCTACAGATGATGGGATTTTATCAGACACAGATATGCCTTTTCAATACGGTTCAAAAAATTCTCAGAGTGACCATAAATTTTAATGTTGGCAGAAATGGCTTCTGGAGATTGCTTTAAATGATTGGATTTGCCTGTTAAGATTGGAATGGGAGGATTTGCATAGATTTAAAACACCTGTGATGAAATCTAAATGTGCCGTGGCCTCTCTCAAACAGCAGGGTTATATGGGCAGGATGGGGGGGGGAGAAGGGAAACAATCCAGGGATCATGTCCTTGTTAAAATTCACACAGTCATTTCCTTTTATGGCTGGAGATCCTATCAGTCAATAAGAAGAGCGAACCGGTTGAATCACAAGTACGAATGCTGGCTAGATCAGTAAATATGACTTATTATTTTTTAATGTAACGGTCTTAAGCCCGAGATCAGATTTCCATTTGGAGGATTCTGGAGTCAGCCAAATGGCCAAGTAATTAGTGTTACCATGCACGCCCAGGACATTAAAATGTTAACAGTGTTGGAGCCGTGTGATGGAGAATACAGAGTGAGGGTTTTATTACAGCTCTGTGGACAGGGGGTGACATCTTTCCTAATTGGGGACATCAGGGTTCCCGCTGCCGCTTCTTATCTGCAGTTCAGATCACTTCTTCTTTTTTTTTTTATTTTAATTTATTCATCTCAGCCACCTCTCTCTCTCTCTTTCTCGCATTGCTCTCATTAGTAGTCTGCTGTGATGGTGTCCCCTCGTTTGCATTTGAAGTGGTGGTACTGTGCAGGAGCATCCCTGCTGCATGAGAGTGAAAAGATGGAGAGAGTGCGGAGTACGCGAGAGGGAGAGGCAGAGATTTGCTGTGTGCCGAGTTGAGCCACAGCTCGACATCTGGGGCCGGCTCACTTATTCCCAGTGGCACCGGCATGTCATTAACAGGATTAATCTAAGCCCAAATGCCTTAATGATCGCTGTTTTAATATATGTGAACCAGCTCAGTCTCTTGACTCATTACCACCAATTTGCCCCAGACATACATAATCGGCCTCTTCTAGCACTCACCAACATTTATTTTTGCTAATATGTTTCCCTTTTTTTTCCAAGCCCGGACTGAGCAAACAGTTTTAGTTCTGAGTAAGTAGATGGAGAATCGCTCCATTAATCAAGCAAGGGGTTGCAAAAACAGAAGATAATGTAGTTCAGTCTTTGAGCATCTTCAAGCGAGGTTCACCCAAAAATGATAACAATTATGTAATTTACTCACTCTCATGTTGATCCAAAACCGTGTTCATTCATTCCTTTCCTTCCTTGGACAGCGAAAGGAGAAAATATGAAGAATGCTCTGGTTGCTGTTTTGCACGAAATTACAACCAATGGTTACAAAGATAGCAAAAAAGTAGTCTGCGTAATGTGTGCATTATATAATCGGATCTTTTGTGATACTTTGTGATAAGTTTACTAAAAAACTAGACATCTATCCTTGATTTTCTGACACGTTTAGAGGTAAATATGTCTGATTTATGGACAAATAGTTTTTTTACTGCTTATCTGCTTCACAAAATAACGATTCGATTTGTTCTTCTCATTGAATAGTGATTCAGTTGCAGAAGTTCCAAATGGGAATATTAGTACATAATATATATATATATATATATAATAAAATGCTTGTATATCACACAAGGTTATTGTAAAGATGCAAAATTTGGCACACAATACATCTTTAATGGGGGAAAACTTGAAAACTTTAGTCCTTATTCATTGTAACTGAATGCACATTTTTTGTGTTTTACAGAAGAAAGACAGACATGTTTGAAACTTTTAGGCGACCTTAATGGCGACAGATTTTTTATTTAAAGTAAGCTACTGCTTTACACCTTGAATGGACAGAGCAGTCTGGTGAATTTTTGGAGAACAGGAAATCTGCTCTTCACTGTAAAAATATGCTTGTATGTGTGGGATGAGATAAACCACCACTTCAGTTTTTCCATGACTTATACAGTAGCTGTCCCCGATACCGTATTCTGTGGCTTCAGCTATTATTAAATAATGATCCCAATATAGAAAGGTTTTCCCCATCACCTATCAATATTTAGGGTGGACACATCATAAAGATTCAGGATGTTGATAAATCTGTGGACTTTAGGGCAGGCCCCAGCAGCTTTCTTTCAGAGGAGGATGATGAGGCACTCTCCTTTGGGACAAAGACAGGGTTTGCGGTTTGTACGTCCAGCGATAGCCCAGCAGTCCCATAAATACAGAATAGCATTCATGCCCCAGGGCAGTTTGGGGCAGCGCTGTGAAACCAGGCATAGGTGTCTCAGCTTCAAGAGAAGTTCTCCAGGCTGCATGCCCCAAGGGGAACCTCCCTGGCCCCTGTGACAGTTGACCTTTCACCCTGGAGAGCTGCAGCAGGTGAAAAAAAGCCAAAAGAGCAGTTCCTCTAGCAGGTCATATGTTTGTGTTGGACTTTCTTTTACCTGCTGAGGGGTTCGGGAGACTCTGAGGTCTACAAAACTGACCAAACTGAGCTGTGAGAGCAAGTTTTGGCTAAGTGATTCATAGTTATCCTGACTCGAGGAGAGAAAAGTATTTCTCCTGTATTGGCGTCTCTTCCCTGGCTTCTAGTTCAATATAGGATTTAATATAAGGTCCTATTATTTGGATTGGATTGGACTCATGGATTGGCGCGGGCATAATCTTCCTGATCTCTGTACTAGACTCTTCTGTCCATTCCAGCGTTTCTTCATCTTTTCCAGGTTTATTCAGTCAGGTATTCAGTTTTTGCTGTCTCACTATGGATCTTATGAACTTCATCTCCTTATCTGCTTCGAGAGTTCTCATCATGAGCACTTCATTTCACTTGATAAAACTGTCATAGCCTACACAGAAACTCAAAAGGTCTTCACACCCAAAATAAAAGTTAGTTTAAACTAGTTCAGTTTTGTTAAACTAAAATTATGACAGTAATAAATAATGAAAATAGTACTGCTACCGCTAATACAGTTTATTAAGACATCATATTTTTAAGAATATCAAACAGGTGTGCAGCACTCGCCCCCGTAATTTAAAAGAAATAATTTATATATATATATATATATATATATATATATATATATATATATATATATATATATACACACACACACACACACACACACACGCACGTGTGTAAAACCATTAAGACAGAATTTGGACAAAAAAAATCCTGTATGCATATTCATGCATAAAAATTTTTTTTGACGGTGACCTATGCTGACTTCACCCACTGTCCCATTACGTAGGATAATTAAAACTCCAAATTGTTACACTTATTGAGCAGCTCAGCTTTTGATACGGGTCAGGAAATGGACTTTCATCCTCGTTTGTTGTAAAAATAGCATGTCAGTACTAAGTGTATATTCATTAAGAAGGCTTTTAAACACATTGAATTTCATCTGTGACAAAATATTAATTAAAGTCCTTTAAATGCCAGCTTGTAAATTGGTTTGCACCTGAATCCTGAAGAGCAGGTTTTATTAATTTCATCTCCCCCCACCCCCTTCTCGCTCGTTCCCCCCACCTGACTCAGTACAAGCACAGTAGTGCAAGGTAAATATTGAATTTGTGACTAAACCCCCAGCTCTACGTCAGCGGAAAAGGAGAAAAAGGAGACAGAGGGATGGAGAGAGTTGGGAATCCCTCCTAATTAAGACTCTGTAATCAAGCTCAAAGCGAGGAGGTCACTCCCTGGGAGTAATTTGTGATATTAAACCATGCTGTTCCCTTCACGTTGATTGTTGTGTCTCACTAGATGAAGCTGATCCCTTTTAATATCACTGCACATATGCAAACGGGCATTGCAATATTGCGCATCGTCACCGGCGATCCTCTTTTAATTCAGCTAAAGGCGAGGTGCGTGACCCTGTCGCTCAAATCGAGTTTCCCACACCGGCTCGCTGCTTCTGCTGTCTGAGATAGAGCCAGCTCATTACCCGAAGAGTGGCACTCATTAACGATAGGTGTGTATGAGGACCGATGCCGGATGTTTACTGGTCTCCGAGACCGTCACTTCCAAACATGCCTCATTTTTTTTGTTTTTGATGAGGGAGGGATTCAATTCCGTTTTATTGCTTTTAAGCATAAAACGTGCATCTATTATCTCTTGTTGTAGTTATCGGAAGTGTTCTATCTGTCATCATCTTACAGCGAAAAATGGCCATTGTGTTATATTATAATGAGCCTGTGAAGGGAAGCGCGTGCGTGTGTTAACTCTTGATAATTAGCGTCACCTGCATTCATTTTCTAAACCTAATTGAGCTGTCAAAGTTGAGGATCTGACAGCTTTAGGCGAACCTGCATTTACACAGGAAAGCTTTGATACTGAAAAGATAATGAGAGCTACATTGTCCCTATCTGTTAAAACATCAAACAGAAATGATTTGACTGTTATTAGGCGTAAAGTTCATTAGCATTTACTGCTAATCCAGTGATACTCAGCCATGTTCATAGCAGAACGCGTTTCGCATCAGCACCCCAACAGACTGATCCATTGATCCATTTCGAAAAACACAAAATTAAATCATGAAAACCTTCATAACTGTGTACCAAGTCAATCAATCTCTTGAACTATATATATATATATATATATATATATATATATATATATATATATATATATATATATATACATACAATGTAGGGCAACATTAGGTCTAGCTGTGGTTACACTTTATTTTGAAAATCTGCTTTAGACATTTAACTACTAACTATAAGTATCTTTCCAACTACCTGTCAGCTAACTTTCATTAATTTGCAATGACATGTCAATTAAGGGTTGCACTTTATTTTGCAGTGTGTACACTTACATGTACTTGAAGTGCACTTACAGCGTACATAAGAAAATAATGTCATATAAGGTAACTACAGGGCGTAGTATTAGGTTTAGTGGTAACTTGAAAATTGTTGCTCAAAACAATGAAATCAATGCAAATGCAAACAGTTTTGTAAGAACTTGGTACATATTTGAATCAAAAGATATTCGGTAACACTTTAAAATAAGGTTCATTATTGGTTAACAACATTAGTAAACATGAACTAAGAATTAATAATACTTCTAAAGCGTGTTAAAAAATAACTCGGTTAATGTGAATTTCAGCATACTAATGCATTATTAATATAATTAAAAGTTTGTTTGTTAACATAAATTAGTGAACTGTGAATTAACATAAATACACAATGAACAGCTATATATACATTAACTAGCATTAACAAATATTAATAAATAGTGTAGTGAATGTTAAGAAAAAGTTCATTTTTGTAAAGTGTTACCAGTTTTCCTTTTTTTTTGTGGACGCTCTTAGTTTCTCTTTTGCCACTGACCCATTTAGCAGTGCTTTTTCTTAGAGGGTCCTCCGGAAATGAAGACAATATTTTACATTTCTCTCTACATCTATTATTTAATGTCAGAGATACTTGTAGTGGATAGTTGTTAGTGAGTTGAAGGCCCTGGGACTCACCATCAGAGTGAGCCATGTTACTTTCAAATTGTAAAACATTATATTTTACTAGTTACTGTCTTTTGAGAGTCATTTGTTACATTACAATATTACTGTCTCTGAATTGTATTACTTTTGAGTTCTTGAATATTTACAAGTAAATTGAGAACCACATTGTGTCGGGTTAAAATGATTGTAACTAGTATAACATTACCAAAATTGTATAAGTACTGCGTTATATTACTGCGTTACAGACACAAGTAATATATTACTGTAATGGCGTTACTTTTGAACTGCTTTACTCCCAACACTGCTCACCGTGTTCTTGGGGTAGCGTCACATTTGTAGCATTCTGCATTTGAAGAATAATGCAGAACAGAATAGTTCTTGTTCTTGCTCATACTCCACGAGTATGCATATTAGATGAAGTCTGTACTACAGAACATTCAAAATTACAGTATAATATTTAGAAAGATTCCTATTATCAGCAATATTCAGATTTAGCTGCCATGTATAACTATCTCATTTTGTGAAAATAAATGTTCGATAACAACACATTTGTTAAAACAAATGTGTAGATTTAACTGTTTCATATTCATCAGCCTTCTTTAATATGAATAAGCCATCAAGAAAATACAGCGAGTGGCTCTAAGTACAGTTTTTGGCTCTGTAGCCACAGGCACAAAGGGCCCGAGACTGACGTTTAAAGGGCCCCATTTCCCGGCTTTGGGTTTCCTTCATCTATAATGGATGAAGGTACAGATCCCCTCTCGTATATTTACATATTGTGAGTGAGTCAGTGATGATGCCAAATAGATCTGCGGGATTCTGGTCGCTCTTGTCAAAGTCTGCAGATAAAGAAGGTGAGGGGAACACAGGGACGTGCCGTTGCCGTTGGGGACAGCTTTGGGAGTAGAGGGACTGTTCTCATCATCTTAACCGCTTCACTAATGGCGGGCAGAGCTTCTCACTCTATACCCCACCGTTGGGAGGGATTACTTTACAAGCACAAACTGAAATTCACTGCGAAATGTATGGCTTGTTAATCCACCACAAACGTGTCATTTAAAACCAGGAGGATGGCACTGTGTCTGGGACTTTCTGAAAGGCATTGATTGGTTTGTTTATTGCAGCGAATTGTTTTACTTTGTTGTCTTTTTTTAAACTGAAGCATTACAGTTTTTACATAATTTTTGAACACATTATTTCAGAGCATAAAGAAGTCGCTATGTCCATCCAATGATAGTTAAAAGCTCAAGATTCTCAAATGTAAAAATGTGACGCTTTCATTTAATCAGCTAAGATAGCTTCATCAAATCATTTGCAGTATGCAGTATGCAGCATACATAAATAAGAGTGTAAAAATCTGCTGCGTACATTTGCATAGTGCTTTGTAAAGTGACGCGACTGAACAGTCCATTCAGGCTGTGAAGAACGATGCTTTTTTTATTTTAGCAATTTCACTTTTTTATTTTGTTTTAGGCGAAATTTGCAAAAAGGTGCCACAAGCAACACACACAAAAAAAGTTCACACGTGCATGTTTTTTATTTTTTCGTGATGCTGGACTATAAGCTCGCAGCTACAATGGAGGAAAAAAATATTGCTTTTAGTGTCTCTTGTGAGCGAGGAGTGCAGAGAAATGTACCCAGGACAATGTATCTCGTGTTTTACAGAAATGGCTAAGTCACGCATTTCCAGTAAGCCTGTCCTTAAAAATTTTAAAACACTTTATTTTTGGTAATACAATCATAATACTGAGGATTATAATTACCTAATTATTTGTTTAGTAGTAGCTGTTGTACTTGAATTGGTATAAGAAATAAAATGTGCTTACCATGTAAATAATGTATATGTAACAGACCGATGCACTTTATTTTACTTACTTTACTTACGCATGTGTAATATTTTGTCATTTTAATGTAATTAGAAAGGTATTACATGTATTTAAACTGTGTACTACGTTAAATTAAATGCGTTAAATCAAAAGGCGCAGCTAGATAAGGTGTAAAGTGTAGATGCACATGAAATACGCTTAAGTACAATCTTGATACATTTTATTAGTAGCTTATAACTGTGTAATTACATTTGTAATTACTTTAAATGCAATCTCCAACACATGTGACAATCTTTTGGTTAAATAAGTAACAGCAGCTGCCTACGACATCTACATAATTACAAACTGTAAGTACAGGCTCTTCCATAACTTAAGTACATTTTGTTTTACGTAAGTACAACCGGTACTACTAAGTACTCACTAGGTATTTACTCTTAAACAACACTTTTACTCTTTTTTTGTGTTTCTGTATCATTCTAAAGCATTCTAAATAGGACTGTCAAATGATTCATTGTTATTAATCACAATATGCATAATGCACTTTTGTAGACATATGTATACTGTAAGATATATATATATATATATATATATATATATATATATATATTATATATATATATTTAATATATAAATATGCAAATTTGCACAGTGCACACACATATATTGTGTAATACAAAAACATTTATTTTGGATGCGATTAATCGCAGTAATCATTTTACAGCACTAGTTCTAAACTAAATTTATTTGGTTATGCTCTGTGGTTCAGGAAACCGCCATTTTTTTCTTTCCCAATTATTTCATTATTAAAATCATTCAGCTCGAGATCTTTTAATACCGACATAAAAAATTACAATACAGTTGCAAAAATGAGAAAATGAGGATGTCCAGTATGCTCTTAACGGTATGATGACGGTAAGTGCTGTTTGCGGGGTGGCTTGGCCCTGCTTAGGCTGCTGTCCTGCATGCAGATTGAGGACATCAGTGCGAGACGGGAAGTGTGGAGGGAGAGTATGACCCAGTGTTAATGGGAAGCAGACGCTTCGCCAAGCGTGAATGAGCTGTGAATGAGGTGAGAATGAAGAGGCCCAAAGACCTGCTGAGACCCTCCAACCTGAGCATCCACCAGTGATCTCTCATGCACACATACAGTACATACCAGTCTCTGGTTTGTTAAAAAATGTTAGGATGCGTCACCTCTCTAAATTATTCCTGAGTATAAATTATTCATTTACTATAAGCAGAACAGAGAACTCATGTGTGTTACTAGTGGCCCAGAGTAACTTATTGATGTGTAGGTTAAATCTGGTTACAGACGCGCCCATAGCGGTAATCCCAGACTGAGAGACAGATCCACAGACAGGCCTGTCAGGGCTGTCAGGTGTGAGGCATCATTACATTGAGTGACTCTGAGGGTGATCTATACATTTGCTTAAGGCGAGCTCAAAGCAAGAATCACGGGGATAAGATCAACACGTACGCTGTGTGAATGACATGTATCAATGCAGATGAAGAGACGGTGCTAGCTTAACTTTAAACACTAGTGCCAGTAGAAATATCTTGATATTATTAGTATGCCTGTTAAAACATCAAGCCTGGTAATGCGAATTTATCAGTGAAGCTTAAATGCGTTCAAAGAAGTGCAAACTCAGAAATACAAATGTGCTTTCCTTTCGTTCTGAAGGCAATCCAGGACATCTATTTTTGAAGAACGTCGGGAAGCAATAATAGTATGAATAACATCATTTTTGAGAAGGTCACCTATGGAGAAAGAAACCGATTGATTTGACAGAGGAAACGCTTTTTTGTGTTTATCCTAAAATCTATTCAAAATAAGAACATTTGTTTTCGTTAGGAAATAAAAAGGAAATAAAATAGCATTGTAGGAAAAATAGTATGAAAAATGTATGTAATATATATATATATATATATATATATATGAAATATATGGATATGTTAAATGTGTAAAACATCTAATTGAATGTTTCTCTTTTTTAAACAAGGAAGAAAATATAATACAAACATAATCTAATAATATTCTCTTCAGTGTGACAACAAAATGCGGTAAATTAATTTTGAAAATAGCACGTCTTTATGTGCATATTACACTAATAAAATATATAAAAGCTCTGAAAAGCCCTGATTTAAGTCACTTGAGATGACAAGGAGATACCTGTTCAAAAACTAAATTAAAAATGCACATGTAACAGATTTGCAATGACTTGGACTGGGTTGCGTTAGAAAGTGGATCCGTAATTAAATCTCATGAGACTAATGAAAACAGGCCCATTACAGTAGAGGTAAACGATACTCATTTATAAGTGCCGCATTAACCTAGAAAAAAAGAAGAGAGAGAGAGAGAGAGAATATAATACATTCAGCTTATTTTGGTAGGAAATGCAGGCACTAAGCAGCTCAAACACGGTCTGGCATTGTGAAAGGCTCTTGTCTGTCATTAGGTAACCTTTAGCATTATAGGTAGTTTTTGTCCTAATTTACGTGTGACAGAGCAGGTTTGCTATAATCGCACCACCCTTGAGGGGTAGCAGGTTAAATTGAGTTGAAAATGAGATTTTAGCAGTCGCTGGTTTGATAGCAGGGAGCAGAACTTTGGTGCTGTTCTTTGTTAATGGAGTGAGAGCACTAGAGGATTTAGTGTTAGTGTGTGGAGCAGGTGGAGAACAGCATCCTTTACATGATCAGACATGAAGTCAATTAGATGTGTGAGGAAAGAAGAAAAGCATATGAATGCAAGGAACGGAGCAGGGGGTGAAGCAAGTCTGATGGCTAAAATGGAGGTCAGCAGAGGCAAAGTCAAAATAAGATTCATCGTAAATGGAAATGCAGTCAAGAGCTTGTAGGGGAGGGAAGCTGGAGACTTTGCAGAAATTGAAAAAAAAAAAAATTGTAATTGTATGATCTCAACAGTTGATTTTAAAGTGTAAATTGAATAAGATCTGCATGTATCACCCACATAGATCAAAAGTAGCTTTTATTTAAAAAATGTTTCAATTTGAGATGACTATTTCTAAATATAATTGTCAGCCACAAGCATCAACGTTATCATACCTAGCTTGGGACTATTTTCATTGGTGAAATGCTTTACTAAGACTGATAATGTTCAGTAAAAATATCTAAGCATAAGCCAATATCATTGACGGACGATATTTTACATGTCATTTATATTCAGTGTCTGAATTATATTTATTTATTGACAATTCATTAATTATGCTAATTTTAGGTGACAGATCAAGGTCCATCTTCGCTCTTTCTTTCTTTTCTATCTCTTGCGTGCATCATCTCTGTGTAAACCCTACAATCTCACTCACCCTGCGTTCTGACTCTCCTATTAGCTCTATCCCCAGAGGAGGGCCTGCATGGCATTCTAGCAGGCTTGTTAATAATATATTGATGCTTCTGTTGATTAGGTAACGGCCACTCTCATAATGGGACCTTGGACGGAGGCCAGGGATCCTTGCAGTAAGCAAACCTCAGGTTAAATAAGCTTTTGTTACAATAAAAGACAACAAGAGAGCATTTCTTTGCCCGACACCCTCCTCAACGCCACCCCCTTGCCCTGGGAGATGTAAATGACTTTGGTTGCAGACACAAGTGAAAATATATATATAAAAAATTGGTCTAAAGAAAGGGAAAAGCGGGGTTTCATTTCACGCCTTGCTCTTGGATCACCGAATAAAAGGAAACTACATTAGCAGCTGTTAAAGGAATCAGAAGCTATTGTTGCCGCATCAAAATTGCTGTCAGTGAGCATGTGACAGCAGCGTGGTGAGAATATCTTTTATTTTCCTCCCTCTGCCGTACTATAACAGCAACTGCTTTTACAGGAGCCTTGCAGTTACATTTGTAGCATCATCACCTAAAAAATGCAAAATGAAACAAACAGCGCTGCCAGTGTGTGTTGCGGAAACAAGCCAAAGCGTGTAAAACACAAGAAACATCATTCTGGAGAGAATAGCGCTGTTAAGGAGATCCTTTGTTTACCTGTATTAGCGTTGCAAACCTGCCCTCTCAACTGGCTTTCAATGCAACTGCGAACAGAACAATAGATGCATTTTAAGTCAGGTCAAATGTATTTATATAATACAACATTCGAAAAAGGGCGATTTTGAACTGTACGACAAAACCCAACACACGAAACAAAAGTAGAACACACATTCTCAAAGCCCAAAGGGACTACATAAGTATTAGAGTTGGTTTTTGAGCATGTTGATAGTGGAGGAGGACCTAACGGACAGTGGTGGGCAAATCCATAACCTCAAGGCAGCGATGGAGAGTGCACTGTTAGCCTTAAAATTTAAGCATGGCTGAGGGATAGTGAGGATCAGCTAGTAGGCAGATCTAACAGACCTGTGGGTGTGATGGAAGCTGGTCAGATCAGAGCAATAATAAGGCATCATTCCTTATATTGGTTTAAAAGCGTAGAATCAAACCCTATAGTCCATTCTGGATTTAATTTTTAATAAGAGACAGGAATTGTACGATGTTGATTATACTAACAAAAGGGTGTGTAAACTCATATATAAATATTATAGTAGAGTATTAAGTTTATAGTATATTATCAGCATAAAAAGTCAAAATGCCATGGTAACATTGCCATACCCATGACCATTGAATTGTTTTTCCGTGTAAACCTTTGAAATAATGAATTCATTTATTTCACAAATGCGCTCAATTTCTATCAAACATGAGTAAATTTCATATTTGAGAGAAAGCTATTACACAATTATTCGTTTAATTTACTTAAATGGGAAAATGTATGCAGAAATGTATTTATAATCTGTTTAATCTTTATTCTGCCTGTGTGTGTGCAGGTCTGACTGTAACAAGAACATGTCACAATAAATTAGAAAAGAAGAAGTACTAGCAATTATTCCTTTCATAATCGGTGGATTATAACAAGGACACCTGCTCCGTCCTTGCCGCAGATGCAAATCCAGCAAGAGTGGGTGTTTTGAAAGGGAAGAGGTAAAAGTCATATCCTTCAACTTGCCCTGTGTATGTATACAAATGTGTCCTCATCTCATACAGCTGAATGAGAAGCTGCACGCTTAAAAAAAAAAAAAATGATACTGCACCTGCAAGAAAAGGTGGCATAATATCACTCCTGACAGTTTCTCACCAATATTTTGGATCAGCCAAGTGGATGTTTATGTTTCAACGTCGAGACTGGAGCAAACTTGATAATTTCAAACTCTCACGTAAACATGCTTTTCCTGCATTGTTGACTTCTTGTCAGCTGATTTGAACCCTTAAAATAGGTTTCTATAATGAGCCGATTTTTGATAGATTTTATTGTTGTGTTGAACAACTCAAATCAAGGGGTAGAACGGAGGCACTATGCAAGATTTTATTCCGTCAGCCTCATCCGTTTGCAAACACATTCATAAGCCAGCTTTCCACTGCTTACGTCAAACAGCGGGCTATAGACCAAAGTCGGTTATGTCAAATGCAGAGTTTTGTGAAGCCTGGCTGAGTTCTAGCTATCTAATTCACTCTTATGAAAGTCGTACCACAAACCTGCTGTGTCTAACCAAGAATGGCTAAGAATTCGAACGATTCTTTCCGGAGGAGAAAGGGTTAACACAACTCTAAGCTGCGTCTAGATGAAATTTGTTTATTACTGTGTATTGTTTTCCTCTGCACGATGCATTGATTGTGAGAGATTTTCACCTGCTGTTAAAGTGTGTTGTTAGAAGAGTTGCACCAACGGAAGTAAACAGGTACCTCATCAGTCAACACGTAAATGCGTCATCTCACCTCCGCACAGCTGTTTATCATTAATTATAATACCGTTATTGTCACTGCTGTGGATTTTGCTGTATGCATTCGCCATGAATAAATAATAACACATAAAAGTTCTGAACCAGAGTTGTTCAGAATGGATTAGACTGAAGAAACGACCACTGCAAAAACTCTAGTCTTGTTCAATTAAGTTTGAATAACTACTGCAGCCTCTAAAGTTAAAGGGAGGGAGGGAGGGGGTCGTAATTGAAAGCTCCCTGATGTTTTAAGAAATCTCTTTTCTACTCATCTCCACTTGAAAAGGGGCAGTTCGGAATTTGTTGTCCCAAAGTAAGTTCTAAGAGACCTTCAAATCAAGTATGAGCTTTCAAAGCGCTCTTCGATTGAAAACCAATGGGAAAGTCCTCACGCTTTTATCTCGGCCGTTAAAGAAAATGATGAGGATCTTGAGCCAAGGCCTTTCGGATAAGTGAATATATTTAATTTCTTGAAAGAATCACAGACTTGGTGTCTTTGGTCCTTGATGCCTGTTGGGACGAAGCCATGAAGAAGCCTGCTTTTTTCCCCTCCTCATTCCCCGCTCCCTCCCACCGGCTGTCTCAAAACTAGGGTTCAAGAAGAGAAATAGGCCTCAAACCCTCTGCAGTCCTTTAAGTTGATTTATTTATCAGGTCTCTCTGTCTATCTCAACTCTTGTGTGGAGGATGCCCTGGGGTGGATCTTCATGGCTTGGTTCCCCCACCCCACCCCATCCCATCCATAGCCGTGGCATCAGAGTTGGCGCCCAGTGTTGGCTTTCATCAGGACAGCTCTTAAAGATTCACACTCATAAATGTTGAGTTCTCCACCAGGGCTCACTACCACCACGCGGGCCATTAGAAAGGGAACGCAGCAGCCCGCATTCATCTATCTGGCCCTTCTTCCCAAGGCAGTCTGCAGGAGGAGCGTCTTGCACCTCCTACCCATATGTCCGCAGCTGTTTGTTTTTGCTCTGGGACACTACACTGTCAGCTCGCCAAGATGGTGTTCAAACGGACCCCATGAAACGGTGATTGCTTGCACACAGTTATAGTAAGTTCCCATGATGACCTTTGTTTATATGAAGACAGGAAGATGTAGCGTGCAGGGCTGGGCCCAGATAACAGCCGGCCCACCAGCCCTGTGTGTATTAGCCAAATGATAGATCCACCTCGACACAAGCTTCTCTTTCTTAGCGCAAGCAATTCACAAACTCAAAAAATCCTTTTGTTGTTGGATCCAAAACGGCCCGTGTTGATAACATAAAACATTTTTTTGGGGGGTTGTTGTTTTTGCGTATTTCCCTCTCTCCTCCTCGCCATCTCTCGTTTCACCATGTTTACAACCCAGAGACTGACTGATAAAAAGAACATCTGGCTTTTGTGCATAGCTGAAAGACTAACAATGTATTATAAATGATGATCTGTAAATCTGCCAAAACGCCCTCTTGTTGTAGCGTAGTCTTTCAGTGATTCTGCCATATAGTGCATATTACTGTTCTGCTCTGCTGCCATAGCATAGAGACTACTCCATCATTTATTCATGCGGTATCACTGCAACAAACATATGTATTGGCATAATTTAGACCAGAAGGCAGCTAGGTCTCGTCTGGCTAGCAAAATGCATACATAATTACCCTGAAATCACTCTGAGACTCACACAAGAAACATTAAGATCTTAAAAAAACCACCACCAACAACAAAAAAAACCCAAAAAACAGATGGGTTTTACGCAAGAAGAGAGACGTAACACCTGAATTCTGAGGAGAATAACACCTTACGGTGACTGAGATAAAGGATAACACCTCTTAAAGCGGTCATATTGTTTTCTGATTATTAAAATAATCGTTATTATCTATGATAATTACTTCTTAGCACCAAACATATGGTTCTGTTGTCTTGATTTCAGCATGGTTTTGCTCTACAGCTGTGTCTTAGAAAAGAATTAGCATTCTTCTTTATTAGCAGACAATTATCTTCATTTAACATTCAGAGGCTTGTAATGCTGAATATCAAAATGTGTTAATATTGTTTGAAAAAAAAATCCATTCTTGTATTTGTAAGATTACATTATTGGGTTTCATACAGCAAACATTTTATTGTTTTCCGAAATAACTGACATATTGGTTTTGGTAAAAATGTATTGTAATGTTCCATTTTTTAACAGTGGTTAACTGCTATAGTTAACATAAAATGACACTAAAAACGCATTGATGCATTTTACAAATTATATTTACATCAAATACATTAATATATATGTATATATATAAGGATTCTTTGTTTCAACGAGTACACCACAGAGTGAAGTGCAATGGCGTGTTTTTTTTTCATACTTTTTTCTTTTTCTACAACACAGCAACAGAGTAGAGATGAATAGCTCATGCAGAAATCAAATCCATATCTGGCCAGGTCGTGCTCTATGTGGACACCATCTACATCCTCACGACAAGTTATGATAAAATCATGTAAAAGAGGTGTCAAAGATTCCAGAGCAAGATGATAGGAAGGATTTTTCTGACTGTGAGAAGATGCCAGCATGCCTACCCAGAATGCAGTGGGTGTTTGGAAGTGTCCAGCAATGTCAGTTCCTGCCGAGGGGGTTTCTTCTTCCTCTTTCCTCTTGCCCTCATGATAGCACTGCAAACTGAGAGATATCCGGAACATCATAGCAATTGTAGTTTCATTTTTTTTCTGTTTCTCGATTGGAAATGGTGACAGAGGATATAACCAGTGAGAGAGCTGAGGAGATGTGAGAGTCCCGTACCTAATTATCCCCGCATGGCTGGCAGGTTGACTGGCTGGCAGTGTTGCCATCTTGGGGCACGAATGTTCCGGCTAGGCTAAGAGAGGCAAGGATGTCGTAGTTGCTGAATGTTGGTCACTGTCATGCTTGTTTGTTCTTTCATCCGGTCTTGCATCTGATTCCCCGGCTTGTCTGTCCCCCTGGTGTCAGATGGCTGTTTGAACAACCTTCACAGACCAGCAGGTCTACTGCACTTTAATTCTCCTTTCTCATTAACAGCCCTGCTGTTAAATCGTATGCAGGTACAATATATAACATTAAACAATGAAATTAGGAAGTAGTTCCCCTAGAAAGTTGATTAAACACTAATAAATAGTTACATAATTTTGCACATCATTTTTGTATGCTGCATATTTTTTGTGCCTATTAAGAATATAGTTTTAGTGTAGCAAAATATGGTATAGCCTATCATATGATATATGCATTGTTTAATTGAGAAAAATTTTAATGGAAAAATTTGAGCTTTGAGCAAAAATAATATTTATTTTAATTATTATAGCACCCAGGGGGAGCAAAAAGCATATGGTAAATTAAATTAAATTAAATTAAATTAAATTACATAAAATTTATTTCAATGCTATAAAAAGACAATATTGTATTTAAACTATAGAAATACAGTATAATCTCTGCTTATCCGTTACTATTACCATTTTAACTTCTTTTTTTTTTTAATGAGTGGGAAAAT
Source organism: Puntigrus tetrazona (assembly GCF_018831695.1). Classification (NCBI taxonomy): domain Eukaryota; kingdom Metazoa; phylum Chordata; class Actinopteri; order Cypriniformes; family Cyprinidae; genus Puntigrus; species Puntigrus tetrazona. Next base: position 11,368,836 of record NC_056704.1, on the reverse strand, counting down.
CGTACATTTACACTTTAGCAGAAATGTAAATGAACGAGTTTCCCACTTGTTAAAAAAATGTGTGAAAGAGTGGAAAACTCAGAACTTCATAACATGATTATTCACTTTATGATTGCACTCGAAACTGTCAGAAGCACAAGTCAGGTAAAAATGTATAAACAGTGTACGATGTCAGGAACAAAAGCAGTCAACCTATGAAATTACATGTCATTCTTGCTAGATGTAATTTATATTAAGTAATACACTGTATGCTCATAGATAACACCAAAATTGTGCAGTTACGCATAGCTGTTGAAACCTGATGGACACACAAACACACACACACACAAGCATGTTGATAGCTTTACTGTCGCTGCAAAGCTCCAACCATTTTAGTACATGACTAGGAAGGAAGCCAAGGCCCTATGCAAACAAAAGCTCATTGAAGATGAAATGTATTCGACCAGCCACAGACAGCTGAACAAACGCAGTGACTTAGAAAATGTGCCCAAGAGCATGCTTTACTTACACTCTTTAAACAATCAATCGTGTGAATTATTAAAATATCATCAAAAATAAATTGTTCAATAAATAACTGCTTTGCCAAGCCCCAATTATGCATTTTAGCGGCGTTTCTCCACCACGTTTGTTCTCTGCCCTGGGATAAAGAAGAATGCTTATCCGAACGAAAAAAGAAAAAGAGTGCTTCGACTGCCTTTGAAAGCAATTACTGGATATGAATCCATGCTAAGCCAAACAGCAATGTGCAGCATCCTCATTAAACAGAAGCACGCTAATCTCTTATTAACCATTAATTGAGAACGTCAGCGCTATCAAACCACATGAACTTCCCCTTTTACTCTCAACACAAACAAATGACAAATTTCATTCTGCTAGGGCTAGAAAAGCAGCATGACTATTCCAACAAAACAATCTGCACCAAATGATTATCATAATACTTGTAATCATTTCAAAATAGCTGAAGCAAGCTATAGTTTGGTTGTTGTGGAAGCGTTAACACACTGTTGTTTTGACTATCCGAGGTCTGCGTTAGCGCTTTCGCTAGCGAGAGCTGCTCAAAGTTGGATACCCCCAGAGCCTGCCAAGCTTTGAGTGAGGGAATGGACCACTTCCTCTGGTCTTTACATGTGATCTGCTTGATTTTAATGAGGCTGCCAAGACCCCCTGTGATGTGACTGGAAGCGCCAGTGGGGGCGGTGGTGGGGGGGGACTGGAGTCCTTCGAGAAAGACAAGGAAAGAAAACGAAAGAGTGCCGGCATTATTTTGGCATTAAAACCCATCCCCTCCTCCACATTCGGCTGCTCTTCGAAGGCAAATGTTTTATTAAGCAGGTTCAGGGGTTCACAGTGGACATAAGGGAGTGTGTCAATCATGTAAGAAATATTAGATGTGGAACTACGGTGTACAGCGGGCCCCTTTGCTTATTAGATATGTCAAGCAAGCATCCTAAATTCAAGGATTTTCTAAAATGCACTTCGTAGTGGAATGTTTTAATTAAATGCAAATGCATGTGCCCTTGTAAGACTAATGCTGCCATTATGGGGAAAGTAGAAAAAAATTCGACTATATCAAATTTTAGGCTGGCGTTAGAGGAACACTTCACTTTTTTGGAAGTAGTCTCGTTCTCCAGCTCCCTCAGAGTTAATAAGTTGAGTTTTACATTTTTTTTTTATCTATTCAGCCGATTTCCAGGTCTGGCGATGGCACTTTAGCTTAGCATAGATCATTGAAACTAATTAGACCAGTAGCGTTGTGCAGTAGCATTATTCCTATTTAAAACTTGACTCTTCTGTAGTTACATCGTATACTAAGACTGGCAGAAAATGAAAAGTTTTCTAGGCTGATGTGATTAGGAACGTACCATGGCCGCAGCAGGTGCAGTGATACACACAGCTCAACTTATTAACTCTGGGGCAGTTGGAGAATGAGCCTATTTCCAAAATTGGTGGAGTATTCCTATAGGTCTATAGGATGCTTTACTACTTGTAGTTTAGCAAACAGCAGTTCTATTGGTGAGCATTTGTGTTGTGTTTTAAATAAACCCAAGTTTGCAACTCCCACGTTTAAATTTGTGCTTTAACCTCAAGGGTTTTAATTAACAGTGTTTTTCATAACTAGGACACAAATGTTATATTGTTGCAATTCTAAATATGTAATTACACTGTTGAGTTCCTGTGTGGTGCTAATAGGCACATTTAATAAAAGTGGTTTACAGGTAATGTATCTCTTCCCAGTCGCCTCCCAAAGTGATGTTTAGTCTTAATAGAAAATAAACACAGAGGGGCCATCCTAGAGATATATGAGTCATAGGAAACTGGAGTTTTAGGGGGTTCATTTTGGCAGTGGACTCATTTGTAATAAGCACTGTCCTCCATGCCTAAGTGTATTCGTAAGTCACTTATTTGAAAAGTCACTTTTAAAAAAGCACCATATTGGTGCAATATACAAATATACAAATATCTGAACAGGAAAAAAACAGAAAGCTATTCCAAAATAAGTACTACATTCCAACAGCAACTGTAGGATAAAATCAGTTCAGATAACAGCAAAAGAGTATTTTTTATGGCTTCACAACAGGTTTTAAAACACTGGGTTTCATAATCTTGCTGACTTTGTAAATGAAAATGTGGGCATTATACCCACAGGTTTTTCAAGTAGGAGTATGTGTCCGTTCTACACCGTGCATTTTTCGGTCAAATCTGTCAACTCTGACGGCCTGAAATCAGCAAACTGACTCTGACTTCCAGCAGCTAGCATTAACTCACACAGACTGCAAATCATGGCACAAATCAGCACAAAAATCACGTATTCGTGTTTCAGCCTTAATATGCTATGTGTTTCCTAGACAAAAACAAAAACACACAGCACATTAGCATTTTGTAAACAAATAATGCTTTTTTTAAAAAGGCGATTGGTTGCTCTAACAGAGAGGCGGGACTACTAGCTCTCATATTGAGTATACTGTAGCTTATTTGCTATATGTTATATGTAACCATGGAGCACAGAAGCAGTTAAAATTTTTGGAAATTTGCAATTTCCACATCATTTGAAAGCTGAATAATTAAGCTTGTCCTTGATGTATGGTTTGTTAGGATAGGAAAATATTTTAAAAAGTATTATCCGAGGGCACAAAAAATGAGCTAGGTAATGTCCAGTACAAAATATATACAAATACAGTTATACCCCTGCTACTTCTGATTGGTTTAGTGGTCCAGGGTCACACATGAGTGGTCCGATGCTTTGAGTGCTCTCCTTTTGCTGTCTCTGGTCAATCTGTTACTGCGAAACATTCAGCATCTGAAGAATGATTTCCAAACATGCTTTTGCCGCATACATAAACCATACAATGTCGGCCGCTTCATTCCACTTAAAAAGTCAAAGAACGGGATAAGCTCTTTGATGGTGTCGGAATTGTCTCGGCAGGTCGATGGCTCCTCCGGACCCCCTGTGGAATATGTAATTAGACTTCATCCCACGTCGAGGGCAAGACTCATACACGATGTCTTTCTGGGGGGCAGGAGGTGATAAAATTATAATACATCTCTTTAAATTCTACCCCATGCAAAGGAAAGATGGGATTTATTCTGCAAGGCCGAATAGGGATGAGTGTATATGTGTCTGTGTGGACCGCCAGGCCTTCATAGCAATTAGGCCACGAAGAGAGTGGATGAGATAGAGAGAGAGAAAGAAAGACGGAAAAGACAGGCATCAGGAAAAGGCAAGCGCAGCATCCTCAATCGTCCTGTGCGATGCCTTCATTCCTCTTGCTAATGGGCTCCATCATCATTCCTGGGCATGTACAACCAGAAGCCCCTGAAACTCATTCTAATGCGGCCTGTTAATGTGCTGCTCAGGCAGAGTTAACAACCTCTCATGTATTCAGAGAGCAGCTGAAAACGCACACTTACACACACGTCAACACACCTCAGTGTACGCCCGGCATCTGTTCTAGTCACGGTGCCTTTGTAAGAATTAGGGCCACTTTAAGACTTCCCACACTTGATTTCTGTGCCTGAAGACCTTGATTTGCTGGAGTATTTAGTGTAATACTGGAGTTGTTTGACCATCCAGCGGTGACATTTGCTAGGATTAGTGTGACTACATGAACATTTTTTAACATTTAGGTTTTAATCATTGTTGCATTTTGTTCAAATACTAATCAAAACAAGGATCATATCTGGCACTTTTGAATTTTAACTCACTTTAAACGTGCTTTTCTCTTTTAGAGATCATTTAATGTATCCACTAACAATGTCCACAGAAAAATCACGACCAATTCCACCACAGCATTTTGTAGGTAATCAGTGTTATTTTAGTATTATTCATATACTATTATAGTATTTATAAACATTTTAAATATACCTTTTATTTTTATATTTGTAGTTTTAGCATTTCAGCATTTATAATTTTGCCATGTGATTTTGTAATTACTTGTTTCATTTCTTTTTTTTTTTCTTTTATTCTTTTTATTTCAGTTTTAGTTTCAGTAGTTAAGTACTTAAAATGACTTTTTACAGGATACATTTTGTTAATTTAAATTTTAAGTAAAATTTGTAAATTTTGTTTCTGGATTTCTGTTTGTTTGCACAACACTGTTCTCATACATCTTAATCATGCTTTTTATTACTGCTTTCATATTGGTAATAAGTACACAGACTTTTAAAAAACAAAAACAAAAAATATTTGAAATATGCACTAACACACACACAAAAAAATATATATAGCTTTTAAAAATGTTGTATATAAAAACAAAACAAAACAAAAATAAATTATATATATATATATATATATATATATATATATATATATATATATATATATATATATATATATATATATATGTAATATGCAAATTTTATGTTGAAAAAATAAATAAATAATAATTAAAAAAAAAAAAAAAATATATATATATATATATATATATATATATATATATATATATATATATATATATATATATATATATATATATATAACATTTAAAAGTAGTAAAAATATAAAGGCATAATAAAAAAAATCCAAAACAATAAAAAAGGGTTAAGTTAGGTAGTTATGGTAGTATGGTACTATATATATATATATATATATATATATATATATATATATATATATATATATATATATATATATTCTAACAACCCCTGAGACGTAAAAGTGCCTAAAGTTGAGGAAACACCCGTAACTGTCCAGGAAAACATTGCTCATAACTTTAGTTCACAGACACCTCACGTAGCACTGCTCCCTTCACTTTTCAACCCTGCCAACTAAATCTATCATACGTATCTGTTCAGATGTTCTTCACAATATTCCGAAGCCAGAGTGCACTGAGCATTTGGCTGTCTGGACCGTCCCACTGCACACAAAATGAAATGGGATGAATCACTGCTTTTCTCGATCCATCTGACCCCCACTGTCTCCCTCGATCCCTCACTCAATCGCTCAGCCATGGCTAGAGCACACATGACAGCCTGACCAGCAGCAGTGTTTACCCAGAACCACCCCCTTCCTTCCCAGGTGGAAGAATAGGAGGAGTGAAAGTACTTTTAAAGTGACGTATCTTCAAGAACACGCGGACATGGCCTGACGTGGGCTCGGCAGACTCGGGAGAGTAAGATGGCATTTAAGAGTAGCCAAAAACAATGGGAAAGCAATGTTTTAATGTCTGACCGGCGTCCTCTAAACATGGCTTTTCCATCTGAGAGCTTCTGCGCGCTGAGTCAAGTGCACTAAATGTGCATGAAAGAGCTGAAGCCCCTCAGGAACACACTGTCTGATACCCACAAGAATCAACTGGCCTTTAAATCCAGCGCTCTGCTGAGCAGAAGAAAACTGAGCCCTTAAAGCACTTTGTGCCAGCTCTTTAACATGCTGAAGGCTCTGACAGACAAACTGCACAGTGGCTGGGTCTGAATAATGGAACTCGCTCCGTGTCATCATGTTGTGTGTTACATTCCTTCATTTCATTTTTTCCCCCTTTGTCAACATTCCTTTCCCCTTAGCATCTGCTCTCAAAATAGATTCACAAAGCTTTGATAAAAACATTACTCTTGTTTGCATTGTTGCGCATCTTCTGCTGGGGATGTGTTGATTTCTGTTGGTGGGATTATAACAAATGGGGTTTTACTGAAGTGAGGTCACTGAGCATGGACGGATGCCGTTTAACATGGAGTGACAGCAGGGGTTTGACCTTATGGTCTCGTTTGCAATTTGGGGAAGCGTTATTCAGTTTTGTAAGCTGATGATATGCGCATGGATCAGCAATATTTTCTTTTTAAAACTATTTAATTAACAGCTGCGTGCAATTCACATATAATTCTATGCTTTTAAAAGCATCATTTTCTAATACTTAAAGACATTATTTATTTAGTTGTATGTGATAAGAAAAATGCATAAAGCAAGCAAAATAATCACACATATTATGTGCAATGAAAAAATTATATATATACTGACATACATACATGGAGTGTAATTAAAAAATGAAAATTAATTGATTTATTTTTCAATTTAACATTCTCTATAATGTTGTCTGAGCTGAAATAATTTTTAAAAAATTATTATTGATTATTAGTTAATTTCTACCCATTCTACAGCCCATTTCTTATAAAATATAAACAGTATGTCTAATAAAACTTTGGTGTATATATGACACACACAGATTTGTTGCCGTGCATATGATCCATTTTTACGCAAATATATACACCACGCATTTTCATTTTCATTCGGCATGCTATGCATACACACATTCATCGGGTAGCATTGCGAATAGAAACCAATGGTCCACAGTTGAGCTTGTGATACATTGTTACCTGCAACTAAGATAAGTGCGTACATATTTTTTATGTGCGGAAAAAAGCCAAAAGTAGACATTCTACAATTATCCACTTCTTTGTGACAGCTTTTATGCAGAGTACAATCATGGAATATGTATGCTAGCGCATTCTGATTTAATTCTCCAGGAACTGCAGCACCCTCAGAACGGAGGCTCAATTTTACAGTCGTGTAATATTAAAATTGAAAGCACCGAATGATTAACTTCAATTCTTCCGTGCTCCTCGCTGTTTGGTCCTCGCAACTAAGAAAACAAATATTTTCCAGCGAGTGGCGTTTCGGTTGTGAAGCACATGTGTCCCGCAGCTCTGTTTCTACATCCTGTCACATTAATCATTCAAAGCACTCAATATAAATATTAAAACTAATAGCTTCACTATTCAGCTATTACTCCATCATTCCCTGAAATCATCATTAAACATTCAGAGCCTTTTAGAAAATTTACACACTTGAATTTGATGGCAGGGAGAGGAGGCTGTCAGAGCGAGAGGCCCTGGAAGCTTAAATAATAGTGGAAAGCTGTTTATGGAACATGCTTTATTTATTCATCATCTCTGAGTAAGGGCTTCAATTTAGAGAGAAAGAGAGAGTAAAGAGAAAGACAGAAAGGAGAGGAACTGGGGGATACCGAAAGAGATACAGGCAGGAAGAGAGAGACCGAGGAAAAGGCTGAGAGAGAAAAATCAAAGCAGAGCTATCAAGGAAAAATGCTGAAACATAACTCTTCCCACACTGTTGAAGGGTAGCAGGAAAGTAAAAGTGATAGACGCGCTCTACAAGAATCCCTGTACAAGGTCAATCAATGGAAGGACTGGGGGGCCAGGAGCAGCTAATGGATTGTGAGAAGGCACCTACAGTTATTATGAATTTTTAAAGGACCTTCAGCAGTTGAGACGGCGATAAATCAATCAGGAGTTATTGGGGGGGATCAATTATGCACACTTTAAAACATTTAATGACACATAATGAAGAGGTCCCGAGATGGCTGTGTGCGCCGGCGAGCAACATTTTCAGAAATGTTGAGTGCTAATGAAAGACACATTAAGGACGGTTGCTCTTAATGCAACTGATAAAACAAACATTCCAACTTCACTTAATATATATATATATATATATATATATATTATATGTATATATACTCCACTGATGATTAAAAAAATGACCGTTGGCGGCTATAATGTGGCCAGTCGGGCTTCTTAAAAACCAAGCAAATAAACAAAAAAATAGAAAAACAAATATCTCCTAAATGTTTTTTTTCCCTCTCAACGCAGGAGGAAGCAAATCGTTCCCACATCCTCCCTCGAGATGCTCCTTTATTCTCTTTCTCTAAAATGGCCCCATAATGAAAAATGAAAACGTGACATTTTCTAAAGCTCATTATAGGGATAGCCTCAGGCTTTCCCCTGTGGCACTAATCTAGATGCATTGAGCTCAAAACAATGTTTAAGTAGAGCCACAGCACATTAAAAGAGTCTGAGTAAACCTGTCCCCCCTCTCTGTGCCCTGTTCCTCTCAGAGCCTGTGACCCAGCCCTCCCATGTATTTAAGCTTTTTGTGGCTGTAGGGGGTGTTTATGTTTAATGGATGACTCTTCATACAGCACTGTCTGCTTCATCGCTACCACTATAGCCATGGCACTACAACACTTAGCAGCTCATTTGCAATATTTAAACAATTACCCTCCATCTGTTTGGGACTCAAGGATGGTGTTTTTCCATAAACACATATTTAGTCTAAATTAGTGTATCTCAACCGGTGGGTGACAGCTCAAAATTGCAATAAAATGTGCCTAGTCAAGGATAGAATAGGCTTAGAAACTTTTGCAAGGGAGGCCAGAAAGCTTCCCAAACTATTAAAAATAAAGTTTTAAAATATTATTTTGCCAGCATTAGAATATTCTTGGAGCTGTATCATACAGTGATCATTTTTAAATAATCAAAGAACCATTTTAATAATTTTTTTTTTTTTACTATATTAAGAAGGTTTTGTGCATTTGAAAGGTTCCGTTAATGTTAAATGTTCCCGATAGAACCCTAGATGCCAACAAAGAAGCTTTTGTTGAGTCAAGTAAAAATCTACTAGAAATTGATTTTTGAAGTTGTAGATTAAACGAAGATTATTGGAGTATTTTTTTTTTAGAAAATACTGTTTCAGTTTTCTATTCAATTCGATGTGTTATTTGCAGCTTCTTTCTAATTGTGTGAAAGTTAATAACTTCTTGTTTGTAATTGTGTGTAAAATGTATTAGGAATCTCGGAGTGAAAATTGTTTTTTACACCTACGTTTTTTTTTTTTCAGTGTGCATTTGGCAGAAGTTCTTCTAACACTTGGTAGAATCAATGAAAATTGTGCAGACACCTACATGTCATGTTGTGTCACATAACGTCACACGCAAACTATGAACTATGGAAGTTCAAACAAGATAACACTTTATTTTAGGGTCTCTTAATAGTTGCTTATTTGCATGCATGTTGCTAGAATATGATACATTTATTAGTAGCATTTAAGCACATATTAATTTCTTATTCTACGTGATCTTATTCTGCATCACTAATAAAACCCATTACCTAAACTTAACAACTACCTTACTAACTATAAATAAGCAGAAAATCTGTAATTTATTGAGGGAAAAATATAATTAATAGTGAACAATTGTTTATGTGTTACATAAAACGGATTAAAGAATAGTTCACCCAAAAATGAAAATTCTGTCATCGTTTACTCAAGCAGTTCCAAGTCCATATGAGCTTCTTTGTTCTTTGTTTTTTTTTATTTTAAGTTTGTAACCAGGCTGTTTTGGCTGTTAATGACACCATAGTACTGTTTTTTTCTAGTATGGAAGTCAATGGTGACCGAAACAACCAAGGTTTCTTCAAAATATCTTCCTTTGTATTCAGCAGAACAAAGAAATTCATACAGAATTGGACCTACGTGAGTAAATGATGACAGAATTTTTGGGTGAACTATTCCTTAAACATGGTTCTTTTTTTTTTCTGATTTTATTCTAATTGATTTTCCTATTCATCACAATCATATTACTAATAAATTCAGTCTAAGCAGTTCGTATCAATATCACAGCTAGATCTCATTAGTATTTGTAAAAATATTTGTAATTTTTACACACAAGTCCATATTTAGGTACATGCTTAAATGTATGGAGTTTATATAGAGGCATGTTAAATTCATGTGCAAATATTTACATATTCACACAGATGAATGATCATTAAAATGTTTAGAAATGCCTCACGGCCAGCACTGAGACAGCCTCACTCCTACCCTAAACCTTATTACTTCTCAACAGTATAAAATGTAACGGGCCAATACAGGCAAAGACAATAATGTTACTTATATCACTGTAGATACTGATATGTAAGCACATACAGTAACTCAAATTTTTGACGCGTCTGTGTTATTAATACACATTTCAGCGCATTTTCAGTGTATGTGCGCTAGAACCACACTTTCCATACCAATACCTTCAGTTACTAATGAGATCACATTGAATATTAATGCATTTCAGTGTTTGATATTATGGACATTTTTGTACGATAAACAATTTTGACACTCTGTTGCGTCTCCATTTAACGTCTAGTGTAAAATCTGTATCCTGAAGGCAAGCCAGCTGATCACCACTTCTGTAAATGTGTTAGTTTCTCAGACATATTTTTATCTTTTAATGAGCATCATTTGAGATTGGAATTACTGTACTGCACGGAAAGGTAATATTTGAATAGATTAACAGGTGTTCAGAAAATAAAAAGTGCATGAAATGACTATAAAAGCATGTGTGGTGGATTTTGGTCAGTTTGTATGTTGTTTACATGTGGTGCTGTAAATTCATTTTTCATTACTTTGGCTCAGGCATCAATCCCATTGACAATTCCTTCCAGATGTTTCTGTCAGTCCCGTGGGTGTTTTAGTATCTTTGGCTGGCATACTCATCACCAAGCGCACATCTGTCCCGTCCATCTCAATCAGACGGAGTCTGTGAGAACAACCTCTTTATCACGACCGATTAAGAAGAGATTCTGCTTTTCGGCTCTTCAGATTTGATTAAAATTGAATCTTTTCATCTCAAGCAACATAAGCGATATAGACTGTACTGAAATAACCCCTGTCATCAGTGTCATGCTGGAATGCATATAGGGTATTAATTTGTCCATAAGTAGGCCACTTTAACGCACTGCAGGGTAACTTTTCAAAAAAAAAAACATTTTTTTTTTCACCCCATGCTCACTAAGGCTGCATCATCAAACATCATCAAAATACAGTACAAACTAAAATGAGTTTTCAGTGTGATGTGATCCTTCAGAAACCATTCTAGTGTGCAGACTTATTTATTTATTGTTTAATAACAGTTCAGTATAACAGTACAGCATTCTTTTTACAACAGTGCTGCTAAAAAAAGGGACAATAATACGTGTTATCTTTTGCAGGATTCTTTGCTAAATGGAAAGTTAAGAATAGCAGCATTTGTTTAAAATAGAAAATATAATAAAAATGGAACAAATTAAAGTCTTTATTGTTTATTTTGGTAAATGTAATTAATATGTTGTGCATATTAGCAGTGTTGGGTGTAATAAGTTACATTAATTTAATTACTATTCTCTTAAAAACAGTGTATTAATATCTTTAAAGAAAAATGGTACTGATACTAAACCTTTGTTGGTAATGCACCTGGGTGAAATTTTGACATCGTTTTTTTGATGTTGTTCTAAAGCTATATGGATTCTCTTCTTCTGCTGAACAAAACATGCAATATTTTGGAAAATGTCAGATGTTCTTTTTGTCTATACACTTTATTATCTAAAATAAATATTTTTTATGTTCGGCAGAGGAATTAGCTGAGGTTTGAAATGACATGGGGGTGAGTAAATGTTGAAAAAAATCATAATTTGACTAGTGCAGTGAAATAATGTCACCAGATTCAAACGACTGCTGAAGGTCTGTTATAATCGAATTACTGCAATATACCGTTGTTTACAGGTACCGCGTTCGAGACCTTCACGTCAAACCATTTCCGCTCTGTACTGTCAGATTGAACGGTTGGACCCGCGAAGAGAGCGATGGACAGGAGTTAAAGACTGCACATCAGCCAAGCGATTAGTGGAGGAGAGCAGCGTGTGGGGGAAGAGTGAGTGACAGGCGGTTCGTGGCCCTGTGCAGGTAGACGTTCATGCTTGGCTGAGCTGCACTCAGACAGGGGAGATGACCCGGAGTTTGGCCAAAATGTTTACTGGCAGATGTGTTTTAAAGGAGTCCTCCTTAGCTGGTCATGGCAGCGGAAAATACCCTGCTGTTCAGCGCATCTGCAACACTCCACTCGTCCACGGTTCTACCTACAAGAATCCTGACCTTTCAAAAAGAAATGATGGAGAAGCTGGCCATGCCTTGGATTCCTCTTTTTCTCTTTCTCTCTCTCTCTAACTGTCTTTCTCTCACTCCCTCCTTTCCTTTCTTTTTTTCCATACCATTGAACCCCTGTCTATGTTAGGCTTGAAGGCAAATTCTTTCCCCCCTTTGCACCCTGTTTCGCATTACTTTTAAGTCTAGTGCTGGCCCGGCCTGAGCCCCTCGGCTCTTGGCTTCTGTGCAGCGGTTCGCGTCAGAAGTTACGATTTGTGATGCGCAGATGACATGAGCAGGGAGTTGCTGGTGGCTGTTCAGACGCTTTTGCAAACCAAAGCCCGTAATGTGTTATATGATGTGACTGGAAACCAGCACCAGCACCAGCAAACTGCTGTTTTCCCAAAACGCAATAGAGTGTCTGTATACTGGTTAGGGTGATGGACGGATCACCATATGTGGCCGTGGTCTTAAGTAGCACAGGTATATTTGTAGCAATAGCCAAAAATACATTGTATGGGTTTCTTTTGCATCACAAATCTTTAGGATATTTATATTCAGATATTTTAGATTATTTTTAATTAGTTGTATCTCGGCCAAATATGGACAAACTGGATAACTGATTAACTGTGACTTTTGCCTCAATAAACACCTAATCTGTTGCCTATTAATAGTTAGTAGCTGTTAGTTAGCTGGTTAGTTGGTATAGGATTATTCATGTATATATATACTGTTATACAAAATACGCTTTATAAATATTAATTAAATGTATTTGTGTTAATACTAGGCATGCCAATGAGAATTTATGCATATACTAAAGTGCTTCCTGTTTAAGTTATTATTATTAGAATTATTATTTTGACTAAAAAAAGTTTTTATTTAGTAAGGAATGCATCAAATTGATTAAAAGTGCCAGTAAAGCTATGCTACAAAAACATAACTTTACGTTACTTTTCCTTCAAGGTCAATTTAAACTGCAGACAAACACCAACCAACTCTAACAAACATACTGGCTCAAATTAGCAGTTTGATTAAGAATCTTATGAAAAACAATGTCATGTTCACTCTGCAACAACAGACACTGACAAATTCTCACTTATTGGGAAAAAAATGGGTTATCCTATATCCACAATATAAATGTTACTCTTATTAATGTTTTTGTGTCATTCTTCACATGAATAGATGGCAAATAAAATGAAAGACTGTGGGTAAAGCAGTGGTCGCTGTCAGTGAGGTGAAAACAAACCCCAACCAACTCCAACAAAGGTCTAACTGGTCACACACTGATTCAACAAACTCCAAGAGACCAGTTTGTTGGCATTTGTGGGGCTGGTTTCAGAGGATAAGAAGTAGAGAGACATGGAAGAGACCCCAAAAAAAGAAGACTGAGGCGTGGCATTGGAGTGAGGCATTTTAAAGTCTGTGAAGGTCACACCTATTGTGGGTCAAAGAGCCAATGATGGTTTAAAGTTGTGGAGAGAGAGTTTTAAGGCCCTTTGTTTAAGCAAAGTAATTTGCATATTGAATGTTGATAGTCACCTAGTAACATTTCTTAGAGCACTAATATGTTGCAAAGATATCCACACACACACACACACACACACACACATATATATATGTATATATGCTCTCAGTTTGATCATGTGGAAATTAGAGAATTCAAAACTAAACATAGCACAATTGGGGTGATATTAACTTGTGATCTATCATAAACATGCATAAAACATAATACAATACCAAAGACACTTACACAAGAACAAAATACACAATGACCTGAGGGTATGTATTATAGGAAAATCATGGTAAAATTGTCTAGGACTTAATGAAAGGAGTAATTTTCTATTGCAGTATGTGTCTGTTTGAGAGAGAATTACCTAGAAAGGAAGATTCTCTACATAATTTTAGGTCATAAAGTTTATCTGATCTGGCAGAGGTGTCTTGGTTACCATGGTAACTGTGGTCCTGAGTTCATCTACAGACGTACTGGCACCCAGTTTGTGTTTTGGGTGAGGGGGTCTGTGATGGTTAGTTAATCTAATGAAAATTTGCGTATGTCTGAATGTTTCAAATGCTGCATATTCATAAAAGAACCTGCTTTGACAAAACTTTTAAATGGCACAACCATTGTCAACTTGAAAATAAAAATGTATGTTCCTTCATCACTAGTTCAGCATATTAAAATTATTTCTGAAGGTTCACGTGGCACTGAAATAATGGCGAAACATATACATCCACATAAAATCATCTAACTGATGTTTGCAATATCATAGGCACTGGTTGCAGATCAAGGCCACCCTGTTGCAGAGCATGATGTGCTTGTGTGGAGGCAAAGCTCTGGGCTGGATCCTGCTATAATAAAGAGCTTTATAGGAGCGACAGTAAGCCACCCTGGTGCTAACACTCACACTCTCCTGCCTGTAGGGTGGTCATAGCTCACTGAGCAGCTATATCTCTGTTGCAATGAGCTTTTAAATCCAGCACAACCCTTTTAGTCCTCAGAGTCTTCACTGGAACATGACCAATATTAACTCTTGAAGTACAATGTGGGAAAGCCTATTTGTAGACATATGTACTGTATGTATGAGGTCAAAAAAGGGATATTCAGTATGTGTGTGTGTGTGTATATATATATATACACCTATGATACCATTGCTTGAAGTAAAACAGCTGAAAATGGGGAGAAAATCTCATGATAAAATAAATGTTTTTCTCCAATGCATGTTCGCCACAATTATTGGCACCCCTAAAAATTCTTATTAGTAAAACATGTCTGAAGTATACTACCATTCATATTTACAGAACTGAGTACTCCAGGGTGATTATGAACATGAAATGATCCAACCTTGGCTTCGCTTTTCACAAAAATATAAACAGGAGGGGAAAAAACCCAAATTCCTTTATTCATCCATCACAATGAAGAAAATCAAAGAATATATTTATGATGTGAGCTTCACAAATTAGTAAAGTGGATTTAAGAAAAGAGATAAAGCAGTGAAATTCCCATTTCCACCATCAATAATTAAGAGTTTTCAATCAAGTGTCTGGAAAAGGATGCGTGTCTATATCGTCCTAATGCAAAGTGAGAAGGAGTGGCTAAATACTCTCCAACGATCGCAGCTTGAGAATTGCAGAACATAATTGAGTCTCGGGGTCAGAAAACCATTAAAATTGTCAAACAACACGTACATGTTGTTTGGGAGAGTTTCAATTCTTCTGTCTTATCCAGAACCAACACATTCAGTTATCAGACATGACTGGAACTTCAAATGGGACTGTCTTCTATGGTCAGATGAAACAAAAAAATTTGCTTTTTAGCAGCAAACGTATAAGATGGGTTTGGTGAACATGGAGATAAAAAAGTACCCCATGCATAATATAATGTTTATATTATCATGTATATATCTATTATGTCAGACACCTTATGTCAGACACCTTTGTCATCACCACAGCGTTTACTTTGTTCTCCACTTATTAGTCTCTACATTTTTATTTATTACATTTTTTAGCTTGTTGCAGCTAAAGTATATCAGGCATCTCACTAGGGGGGCTTCTGTGCCCAGGGCATTGTTTTTTCTTGAGAAGAGTCCCTACAGGCCAGCAGATATAGAGCAGAAAAAAACACTCAGCCATCACACCTGAGAGAAAAGAGAGCTTTAGCAAGCCAACAGCAAACAACTCAAATCTCTCTCAGCCTGAGCTGACAACAGCCAGACAGGCTTTCCCCCGGTGACTGTGCCTGCTGATAATTTACTTTTCTGGGGAGGACATGTTTGTCGGGGGAAACAATTGGCAGGTTAAATAATTGATAGGGGACATTTTATTGAGGCACACCAAGATTTTGCTGCTGACCCTGAGTCAAGGTCACTGTGACTGAAGGTTTCATTTTGAAAATCACTGACATGAATGTTAGAATCCATTAGTGTTGTTAAAAACTCAATTTACAAACTTAATTCAGCTGGGTGATATGTACAGCTGAACAGCTGATATGTCAAGCTCTGACAGGTTCGAGTGTGACTGTATACGTATATACCCACCTATGTAAATTGGAGCTATGCTTGTCTTTCCATATCCATACATCTGACAGCTATATGGAGATTCTGCTCAGAGAAACATATGGGTATGTAAATCCTAATTTCAAGATATATTTGATATGGAGTATTTTGCTATGGCAGACACCCTTTATTAAAAATAGACATAGCTGGCTTGAAGAGAGCAAGTCCAGAACAAATATGGATGTTTAGTTACACCGCTTCTCAGCTTATTTATGAGGTCATCATTCTTCCACACTCCCGCTAATGCATTTATATTTATTTCATAGTAAATGTCACTGGCAGCTGGCTTAAATCCTCCATCATTTATTTAAAAGCATTAAGATGTTCTTGGAAAATTTTAACTTGCAAAGTAGCTACACATTTTTAAAGTTTGGAAATTCTAGATTTTATTGAAATATTTAGAATACATTTGTATGTTTTATAACAGGACAAAATAATGTATCTCTATGAATAATGTAACTTTTACACATTTTTAAAATAAGCATTGTTATAATTATTTTTATGTTGTATTATTATTATTATTATTATTATTATTATTATTATTATTTATTTTTCTTTCATTTTTATTAAAAAATTTTGTAGACAAATTTTCTTCATTCTTATTAGTATTAAAAAAGCCAATTGATGCAAAGTCATGTGGTGCGACCAACATTATAATTTCACCTTAAGATATCATCACATAATGTGTCATATGTCAGAAAATATATATATATAAGTATATTCATATATTTAAGTAAATATATATGAATTATTCCACTGTTTGTTAAAATTAGTTCTATGCTCAATAAAATTAGAACATTTTTTATCAATTTTATCAAGCAGTTTTAAATTCAGGTACGCAAATATCTGTAAAAAAAAATCCCCAAAATGCAGCAGAGCTGCAGCAGGGCTGTAAAATATTATTATAATTCTTCCTAAAAATGTAACTGTTATTATTAATGTATTGAAGGTATGCAATTAAAATGTTTACTTATTGGTTGCCCTATTTTTTATAGACATTAAATTAAAACTTTTGTTGAAAAGATAAAATGAATATAAAAATTAATACAAAAGTCATTTTTTTATAAAAACTATTGTTATACCTTTCAGTGTGAACACTGACATGCCATTGACATGACACATGTTCAGTACGAATATAGGAATTGATATGAAGTAAATGCATGCATTTGAATTTAATTCATTTAAATTATTTAAATACATATACAGAATTATTAAAACAGTGACCAGTATTTATCTAGCACTATTGTGCATGTGTGGCAACTACAGGAAAGTGTTAGCAACACTGCTAGGGCTTGTTACGTCTTTAATTTGGGACCGTAATCCTACTTCCACCAATACCATGTGAATCTTATTTAACTAAAGCTTTGCTCAGCAATGAGATTCCCTTTAATTCGTGAGACAATAACCGAGCGAGAGGCATGGGTATTATGAAGAAGATTAGCAGTGCAGGGTCTTTTAGAGATGAAGTTGGACGGATCCAACAGCTGCCATTCGTTCTGTTTAATTCAGGAGGTTTCCTGTAAGCTGGTGAATCCACTATCACAAGCACCTCTGAGACTCCCTTGCTCCAAGGCTGTGCAAGCCAAATGTTTTTTGAAGTGCAAATGCGATGACGGGAACTGCCTTGATGGCCTTGGCTGTGACACATGCACCCTGGGGCTAGGTCAACAACATCAGGCCTCGCCGTTCTAACACAGGTTCCACGGGGAGCCCTTGGACGCGAGCCGCCTGCCCTTCCAGCGGCTTGACGGTGGACTGCAACACTGGCACGGGAATCACAATGCTTCCGCCTTGTCGATATCTGCGCCTCCCCCTCCTTTTCTGTCCTTCAGCCTCACAGAGCAGGAAGGTCTGACTCTAACTGTCAGCCGGGGTGTAGAGGGTTTGACCTGGCCTTTCCTGTGACCAACCTTTTCCACATTCCAATGCTCGGTCCCTTTTACCCCTCCAACATCCCATCGAAAAGCTGGAAGCCTGCCCAGTGCTCCGACAGGGTTGCCCCCTTTCTAGAAAAATTAAACTGCTGGAATTGAAGAGAGCAAAGCCAGGAGGTGAGCGCAAGAGAGACCCATGTCTCGCCTGTTACTGTTTAATTAGCCTACTGGGCTTTTGAGGCCTTGAGAAATGGCGGTGTAGATCCGACCTTCTTAATCCCAACCTGCCATAAACAAGTCCCGAGCCCACCGCCCGGTCCACTTTGGCAGGGATGGGAGAGAAAGTCCCCGATGTACCTGTCAAAAGACTTAAATCTCACCTCCATTTCCCCCTGAAGGCTTTGGAGGAGCCATTTTTAATCCTGGCCCCCCTTATTAGATGCATGATTTTATTGATTCCTTCTCCTCTGCTGCTCTTTATAGCGGCGCTATTATGGTAGAGAGGAATAAAAGAGTAGTGATTTAGAACATAGCGGTGCAGGACTCAATGAAGCCGGGATTGCCTGGGACACCTGGCAGCGCAGACGTGTCTTTATCCACGAGCACGCTGACATAAAAATGATCAAAACGTCCCAGCTCTCTTTTTGTGATCCTGCTCATCCTCTCCTTAGTTTATCAACGTCTCTGAGAGTTTGGAGAAGGTAAAAGCGTGGCTGTTACTTTTATGAAAAGTGAGAATGGTACCCTGCTTCGCTAGTGATTATGACACATAAATCAAAGAGGAATGTTGCTTGATGTAGACATACTTCTTTTACTAAACTCAGGAGAGGCAGAAGCAACATAAAGACTGAAGGTTGGTCTTGTAGTGCGATGTTATCATTGCTGCGGTGTGCTTTGAAGACAACTCCCATATTGAGGATCAATCAGACGCTTCGGATTATAGAGGAGGCATGTTCGGTGTCCATTTTCTATGCTCATAAATTAATACAGAACCAAAGCCATGTAGAGACAAAGGAAGGAAAACAATGGACTGAAGAGCTGCTTTCACTATTTTCACTAGTTTTAAATCTACACAGATAGTGCATGTAGAGGCAGGTCTAGCTGTCATGTCTTGTAATTGTGTCTTTGACGTGTCAAAATGGCAGACATTGGTTGAATCTGTGAGTCCTCTGCGGGCATAGACATCGTCCCCTGGAGAGAAGTTTTGAGTTTGGATATGCCTACACAAGAGAGGCTGTACTTTTTTTTCCATGCCTATTGTTTCTCTTATGTGGTGCATACCTCTCCACTCAGATCACAGCTGGAAGATGAGCAGGGACATTTTTTTCCCAGGTGTCAAATGCTATCGCCTTCATCTGCGTCACTTTTTCCTGCTTGGACACAGCCTGACACGTAGCCCAGACCGGCTGAGAGGATGAAATATATTTGGTCTCCGTCCTCTACAGCTCCATACATTGCGGGATTAATTAAACATGTGCCTTTCAAGGGTAATTCAGATTGACAGGGTCTTTACATCATTAAGTGTGAAAAGATGACAAATTGCATTAACTAACGCAGAGCTACAGTCAGCTAGTCATAAATAATTACCTCTTTTCAGACTTGTCACAAGGCTGAATTCTTTTCAGCAAGTCATTTATTCTTAACTTTCAAAGCAGGGATTATGGTAAATTTAAGGGATTTTTTGTTTCTTATTCATGAGCATAATTTTTAAATATGCCATGACTTATTGGTGCTCATTTGATCAGGGAACAATAAAACTCAATGCTGACATCTCTTCCACCCTTTGATGACTTGCAAGTTTGTATAAGGGCTTAATAGAGCTGGATGGTGCTCGTGAGTATGATAATCACACAAGACTTATATTTGCTTAATCCTCAATCACAAAGCCAGCTTTGCATATTTAAAGGCGTCAATGTGTCTTTGTAATATATATATATATATATATATATATATATATATATATATATATATATATATATATATATATATATATATATATATATATATATATATATATATATATATATATATATATATATATATATATTACAAAATACACCTTAATAGTCTCATGACAAACTTGTTAACTTGATTTGTATGATTTAATGCTGTTAAAAAATCTTGATTTTATAGATATTGTAGTAGTCGGTCCATGCAAAAATAAGAAATTTACTCCCACTGAGACAAAGTTTCTTTTTGTGAAAAAGAAGTACACTTTAATGTACTTTTAAAAAGATTATTTTAAAGAATACACTTATTTAACTTTATATAACTTTAAAAATCTGTTTAAAAATAATTTACTCTTACACTATTAGAGGAAGTGGAATGGATTGTAATAGTATAGAAAACATGAAGAGCAGTTTACATTTCTGCATGACCATATTTTAGATTTCCTAATTCTACCCCATTCCTAAACTTAACTATGTTACTAACAGTTAATATGCAGCAAATTAAGAGTTGAATGGAGGTGAAAGTCATAATTAATAGTTAGAGAGAATTGGTCCCCAAACTAAATTGTGACAGATTTTGGATTAAAAAAGAGAATGTAAACAAATTGTAAAAGTTAAACAAATGAGCTAAATCCTTAAATCTGTGTGTGTGCGTGTACATAACCACATTTTGAGAACAAATTTGCAACATGAACTTCTGACAAATCTGACAAAAACTTTTTTTGACACATGATGACACAAGATGACACATTTTCTGATGTTTCATATTAATTTACAGTCATAATAATCAAAATTCACTATATTTATATTGTTAGTGCACTTTACTATTTTTGTGGTAAACGTTCATTCATGCAAATTAATCCACCTACATTACTACATCCAATAAATTCTCAGTAAAAAAAAATAAGCCAAGCTCTCTATTTCTCTCTATTTTTCTCATTTAATATACAGTTTCTCTCTGAAGTATGTCACAATACGGAAGTAAAATCGGTCGCAGACTTTAACATGTATTAACCTGATCTCAAATCACAGTTTTTTATCCTGTGAAACAATGACTGTGATACAAACATCCCTGGTTTCCGCTTTTCCACTCTGGCAGAAATAAAGTAATCATTCTATATATATGGCTTATAATCTGAAACTGTGGGACGGTGACAAGCGTAATCACAGCCAGTAATGTCCCATCTTCTGCCTGGCCTCTTGTCTTGTGATCTCTTGTGATCTTTAGTTTGATTTGATATGGAATAGCATGTCTGCACAGGCACATAAAACTGGCAAGCCGCACTAAAAGAACCTGCTGCCTGCCCTTGTTACCCATTCCCACTCTCTAAAGGCTGAGACACTGCCTTCATACTCTGCTCTGCCATTTTGGTTGGCCACTTAGCATTCTGCTACATCGCTGACAGAACAGACCAGTCACTTTCACTGATATCTGTTGGCAGCTCTCTCTCTCTCTTGTGCCTCGCGCCAAACACAACTTTCCATCTCCTTTAGTTTCTATTAACCATAGCGAACAAACATCTGACTTCATTGATTTGTCCTCTCATTCCGACCAGATAACATAGCTTTGTCCTTTTATTGGTTCACTGTTCTGTAATGAAGACTCACAAAGGAAGGGAGAATCTCAGTTGCATGAAGAAATCCGATCTGTTGATTAATGCTCCAGCTTTACAGCCTTACGCCTCAGTGCACCGTCAGTGGGAAAGCTTTTTTCATGGTTTATTTAACAGAGAGTCATTTTGATTAGCGGGGAGGAAAGATACCTTAAGAGGCACAACGACTAGATGGGACTTGTCAGCAGGTTGGCCTTCTTAAGGGACAGTTTCAAGACACTGGGAAGGAAAGAAAGTGGAGAATTGTGGCTAAATGAAGGTTGCCGCTCTTAGAAGACTCCCTGGAACATTAACACTTCCCTTTCAAAGCGATTATGTGCTCCCTTTTACCACATTGGCATGTTTCTCTTGCATTTTAACAGAAGTCTGAATCTGTATGACATAATTTCTCACCGATTCTCGTGTTGTGGGTCAAAACAGTTTACAGAAATAAAAATTTGTGAATCGTTATTTTAGATTTATCCATCCAACATTTTTATGTTATTTTAGATTTATCCATCCAACAGCTTTTTTATGTTTGCAGTCTCTGGCTTCTTTCATT
Organism: Puntigrus tetrazona; assembly: GCF_018831695.1. Lineage (NCBI taxonomy): Eukaryota > Metazoa > Chordata > Actinopteri > Cypriniformes > Cyprinidae > Puntigrus > Puntigrus tetrazona. The sequence goes on along the minus strand of NC_056704.1, from coordinate 11,346,632 downwards.
TTCTTATAAAATATGTGTTTTCACTTTGATCACATATGGGCAACACCGTTAGATACAAAAATAATAAAATATTCATTATAAATATTGACAAATCTGTCATTCACTTGAATGAATAAATTAATTGAGGTTTTGAATTGATTTATTAAATGCAGTGGACATTTTGTTTTTCTACTGTTTCATACCAAAAGGACCTACTTAAAATTTAACAGAAACACAAAAATTCAATGGAAATGGAACAGAAATTATATACTTTTTTAAAGTTAATTATTAAATTAAAAATAATAAAAGAAAAAAAAAAGAAATAAAAATCTATAATCTTCGGAAATCAGTAATTATGGAAATAAATGCACAACATAGCAATAATGTTCCTCTACATAATACATATTTGCATGTTTACATGATTTTATTAAATATATATTGTATTCTAAATGATGCCCACAGTAATGTTCAGAGGACATAGTGGTAGTTTTAGGGGTCGTCCAAATAGTGTTATAGAAAATAACCAGACCTCAAAGTTCTTCAAAAACATCTAACTAAAGGTAGCTTCTTTCTAAAACTTTGGAAGGAAGATTCATCATCACACTTTCCGAATATATTTTTATCACTCCTTGCATCACACTAATTACTATCATTCTGCTCATGACACAGCTCTGACAGGGGTGAACGCACCATCATCACCACCTGTCTTTGTTTTAATAGGAGCCTGTGCCATCATGGGCACATTCTCAGTGAAAGCGCATTAAAATTTGATGCCATTCAACCACTTTCAATGCCACTAATTGCATCAAACTACCACAGAGGAACCAAAGACATTGAGATAACCCGTTAAAAGAAAAACCCTGAGCTCTTCTTCTCCCAGACTCACTCTTATAATCGCTCATGGGAGCATAAATAAACACAGATTGACACCCATCTCCAATATATGTCATCCCTTCAATCAATTAATTTCACCTTCAGAGCCGACGTTAAGCGCAGCTAGTTCAGTCAGACTCAAACAGCTGCCATCGATCCAGGCCCCAGTCCTAAAACATCAATACGAGTCTCGTATGGAGCCCACTGAAAGCCCCCCTGTTCATTGATCACCTTGTTCACAAGCAGGTGGCTCTTCCTTATAATGCCTTCGCTACAGCATCTGAAACATCGGTCTGTGCAGGGCATGAAATGTTAAGACAGGCAATTCATGACCCGCTACATCACCTGTCAGGCGCAGACAACACCTTATGGAAGATACATCATCGCTGACCTGCAACAACCTCTGTTATTCACCTTCTCCTCACAACCTGCCCAGGCCAGTGCTAAAATGAAAATTTCACACTTCTCCAGCCTCTCAGACTGGCTTGATGTTCGCTGATCATGATTGCGGTGGAAATTTGTGAGGAGCGGGAACTGTGGAGAAGGTTCGATGAAGTCATACTGTACTAGAATCATCCGGTAGAAATCTGTTTTTCTTTATTTTTGGAGACGCTGCTCTAATTTCAGCCCTAAACATTAGGCTTTGTAGTCAGACTGCAGCAAATTCCCTACTGTAATAGAAAACTCATTAGGATTCAGTTTGGGTTTGGTGCAGCTTGCGGCTGGAGAAGAAATTGGAATGGCTTTTCTACATTTAGCACTTAATGAAACATTCATGTCACATGAAAACAACTGCAAACTATGTCTCATATTTGTTTTCAGAGCCGTCTATCTTTTGAATATTTATTAGATGATGAAAGCATTGTATTGTAAGAAGGAGCGCTTCTCTAATTTAATAAGCATTTTACAGGCCGGGTACATTATTCTGGAGCAAATTCACTGAGGCATTTCTGGATCAAGTGGACACATTTATCTCTGTTTATTTTCCTGCTTATGAATTTAAATGCGGCATGTTTGAACTTACATTGAGCAAATATCTCTTAATGTAATTATTGAAGTAGAACTTCGCATGAAAAATGCTTCTTTAAGGTTGCTGTACTCTTCAAGCCGTGACTCTGATGGTACAGTTAGTGCCTCCTGTTCGCTTATAGCCTAATAATTTCTCATTTATCTAAGCTTTTAGCGTGCTGGAGCGCTCATCTTTTCAAGCTTATTCTGAATTCCATGAACTCAGCATGGTCCAGCCTCACTACAAAGACACTGTCAGCTTGATGCTGATCAATTCAACCCTCTCCTTCACAGGTTTTAAGAAGAGATATCAGAACTGAAACACACATGCACACATTCTGAAGATGACCGCCCCGGTTCTCATTACCTGGTCAACTGTGGGGTAGCCTATAACAGAGGGTTTAACTGCATTGGCCTTGTTGGTTGGTGATAGACATCTGTGTTGAGGTGGAGAGGAATGGGTCGCCCTGTAGGGCGTCAGGAGGGTCAGCAAGTTGCACTTGCAAGTCAGCTAACTCTAATTAGAATATTAGTACACTGTTTTATTAAAATCTGTTCAGTAAAACTCTTTATTGGGTCCCACTTTATATTAGGTGGCCTTGACTTACATTTAAATGAATAATTTGGTAAAATGCATTTATTGTTTTTACCTTGTACTTATATTTTAAAAAATACCTTTATTAATTACATCTGTAATACATTTTTGTACTTTCGGTTATAATTACACTATCTACCCATCCACTGCACCTTAACCCACCCTTAAACCTACCCATACCACCAAATCTGTCCATATCTCACCTCAGTAGCAGCGTGTTTTGCAGTACAATATGAACACAATAAATACATTGCACTTACTTTTGGTGTAAGTACATAGTAGTTAAGGCCACCTATTAAAGTGTAACCCTTTATTGTGATGGTCCCCCAACAGAAATGCTACAACAGAAAATGTCAACTCATTCTAACCCTAACTCCACCAGTCTACTCTACTAAAATTCTAATGAGAGTTGATAAATATATACATTCAACACGTTGAATATAAGCGTTTCTGAGCCTTTATTGCGTTATGTTCCTTGATGTCTATGGGAGGGTCAGGGAGCTCTCAGAATGTATCAAAAATATGAGTAATGTTAATCTTAATTTGTGTTCTGAAGACGAACAAAGGCCTTACAGGTTTGGAAAGACATTAATGAGAGAATTTTTATTTTTAGGTGAACTATCCCTTTAAGCAATTGCAATTAAAATGTCAAATTAAGAGAAATAACCATAACATTTAACTGTCATTTTGAATAGGCATACAGAGGAGTGTTTGAAAGTTTGATAAAAGTGAAAGAGTTTTAAGGTTGTCTTGAAGGACAGAACAGTCTAGTGTAAAGTAATGTGCTCTATTATGTAATGTTAAAAAAGCTTTCTATTTCAGATAAATGCTGTTCCTTAGAATTTGTAATTGATCAAATAATCTAGAAGGAAATGATAAAAAAGAAACATAAGCAACACAAACACAAAGTACATCAGTCAGATGTATGACATTGTAGACAAACAAAGAGATAAGACAGATAGATAATGCTGTTATAATGCTATTCACAAGTACACTTCATAAAAAAGGAAACATATTTGTTTCTGTCTCATTCTTCAAAAAGAGGAGGAGAAAAGGAAAGATAATTCCAATGAGCAGTTTACCCTTTACTTTAAAATATTGTATAATTTCCCCTCTCTCAGCGAGACAACTTGCAAGTACAGTGGGCAGGCGTTCTGAGATTCATTTAGTATATTTTCAATAACAAACCTCATTAATCAGATGGCAGATCAAAGCGTGACGCTGCAGATGAATTTTAAATATTTAAACCCTCCCCCCATTCAAATGCTATGAGTGATCAAAGCATTTCACTTTAATTTCACAAGTCATTTTACTGGTAGAGAGAGGCATAAACAAAGACACACACAAAGTCCAATTAAATGTCTGGGATTTTCTGTAAACCTTCCCTGCTCTGTTTTCATTTCTGAACACTCCTCTCGCTTGTGAAAGTGAAGCGTGGGGAAAATGCAAGCAGAATGAGGTAATTAATTAATGTGATTGTTTATATATGAGCTGCCAAGGAACTTTAAAGAAGCCATCAGTCACTAAAAGGAGGAAAACGCTTTGCAATGTGGCAGTGATTTGAGCTTTTTAGTTTAAAGGTAATTACGATGCCTGGGAAAACAAATGTGCTTAACTTTCATTCTCACCCGATTTCCTCTGCCGTTCTGTCCGCATCTGCATGCTTGGATGCCATTTTTTGCCTCGACATTTCTAGTGGACTGAGATGGGCGTTAATCTAAGAAGGAGAAAATAAGGTCTCAAAATGGTGGAAATGAGTGTCATGCAACGCACCAGGCTCTTCTTCATTTCTGCGCTCTTAATGTAAGGCAGACTACATTTACTTCCTGCAAATTACCTTTATGGTGATTTTCCATTAAAAGCCAGCCAGGACAGAGCAGTGGTGAGTATTAGTCAAGCTTACTGTAGGTCACACCTGTTACCGGAGGCTTTACTTCTATGCAATCTAAATGTGAAGTGTCAGCTCCCCCACAGAATCCTGATTGCAGAAAGAAACGCTCCGGCGCCAAATTCATTCTCCGTTCCTGTCGCGTGTGTTAACAGCCAGCCTATTTATAAGCCTGCTTAACTCGCAGAGCCTGGGGCCAGGCCATCTGACTCAATGACTGCAGTAAAACTCCTAATATACACCTTGGCAAACGTCTCCATTAGGATAAATTACTTTTTCCTTTTTCCAAAGGTGAGGCCATGGCATGCTAATTGGTCCCAATCAAGTTTGTAATCTAATCCAATTAGAGACTGACACTCTGCTCATGGAAACCTTAATTGGGATTTTGTGTCTGTGTGAAGCTGTCAGGAGGAGAGTTATAGGGGAGGAAGTAATTCGTGTTCGCTGTAAATTGGAAGCAAGGTGAGGCCACTTAATAAAATGACCAGCTTCCTGATTGAGTTTTAACACTTGGAAGATATCCTGATGTCGGTAGAGCATTTTGCATTTGATTGCAACAATTGCTTTTCACTGACTGTATAAGTAAGTTTTTGATGGGACAGTTTTCCCAAAAATTTGAAAAAGTCCTTTTAAACCTGTATGAAGTCTATACAAGTCAATGGGGCCCAAACCAACAACGACAACCAAGAAATTATCAAAGCATGCAAGTTTGGAACAATGCGTCGACAGCATTTTTACAGTATTTTACAGTATTTGACTAAAGTATCCTTTTAATCAAACTCCTGCAATGCCTTTTACTTTTCTCAAAAATGCATTGATTCTATCTATGCATCCAACAATCGATTAAGCAAATGGATGTCTTCCAAGGTTAGGTCCCATCGAGTGTTGCGCTAGCGCATCTTCCACAGTTGATGTAATATGATGCGCTCTTTGCGAAATCTGGATTCCGCACCTCCCCGGCTGTGTGAGAGGAAGCTTTTCCCTGGTGGATCCGCAGGGTTTTCATGAACAGGCAGATGGAGAAAATATTGTTGACATTAAACTGTTCCTCTTTTAAGGAATTGTTGTGACAAGGTGGAGCTCCCATCACTCGAAATAGCAGCTGTGTACTGTTTACAAAGAGGCCCAAAGCAATGTTTGTTTCCATTGAAATGGTGGCAACCATCTCTCTCTGTCTTTCCCCTCACTGCTGCTTCTTTGTAATGAAAAAGCTGCTCACGTTAGAGGTTCCGCCTCATATTTTGCTGTCATTTGTTTTTCTTCATCGCACCCTTTCCACCGGAGTAATTTAGTATGTACTGGAAAGGCTTTCATTTCAAAAGCAAACATCGTTATTTCCTATTTGCAGCGTCAAAGAAATGGACGAACGTGCCCCCCCTCCCCGCCACTTCTATCTGCATTGTCCTCAGTGTAATTGTGAGTTCAGTTAAGCAAGTTAAAAACGCAAACTGGTGGAACCCTGGAAAAGGAAGCTAATGATTTGTCAGTGTGAAATCTCCAATGGCGAGTCAAATCAATGAGCTGTTCCAGGTTCATAATTACTGCTCTTTTTGCCAGCATAAGGAAAAATCAATAAAGTCAAGTACATGAAGCACAAAGCATCCAGTTGTGTTGTACACAGAGCAAACAGACATCATGTTATTCACTATACAGTCAGTATCTAAACAGACACCATCACACATTATTATTATTATTATGCTAACACTTTAGTGCAGGGACCAACTCACACTACTATCTAGTTGTTTATTAGCTTGTCTATTATTAACGTACTGGCTGTTTATCAGTAATTATAAAATACCTCAACTTAACAACTACCTTAATAGCTATTAATAAGCAGCAAAGTAGGAGTTTATTAAAGCTAAATTTGTCCTTAAAGTTTGGTAATACTGCCTTTAAATAAAATGTGACTATTGTTCTAGTTGTAAATGGCAGTGTTTATGTTTAAAATGTATATTGAAAGCATGATTTACATTCAACGTATCACGTTAGTGCAATTATTAATGTTTAAGTGTTTTTTTAGTATTGTGACCCTAATCCTAACCCTTTTTTAGGAATGTGTTTTATACCCTCAGGCACATGGAATTCAATTTTTAAACACCAAGACCTATTTAGCATGAACGCTATTTGAAATGTGACAAGCAATTCGCCGTAGAAACGCAGAACATTTTAAGTGCTCTCTTTTTCATAACTGACAAAAACTGCACAGCCGTCTTTCCATGGCCTTTGACCCTGACCTATTTTTCACTTGACCCGCACCGATCTCATGTAGTCAGCTTTAATGACCTATTTCCTGCAGATAACACTATTATTCAAACTCACCGCAGGCTCTTTTTAAGTAGCATGTAATTCATTCATATTTTTTTTTCAATTAATAATTCTAAGTATTTATTGAAAAAAAGCCTTTCTTTTTATATCATGTTAAAGATCTAACAAAGGTATAGTACACTGTAAGAGGTTAGTTTAAAATGTTAAGAAATAGTTTAATTAAAATAAACTAACAAATTATCTTAATGAATAGGCAATATATCTAAATATAGTTTCATTTAATATTTGAACCAGCTTGACTACATTAGGTTACAGCAACAAACAAGCAAAAACATATCCTTGGGATAGCAATCGACACTCTTTATGGCGGAGCACAGCATTTCCGTTTATTCCAGCATATGTATAGTACAATTTGCTTACTTTAATCCTTATATTAATATATTCCATACAGTAGTGACACTGATACATTTATCCCAACATTTATTTCAAAGCTAAACAAACATCACGCTGTCCTAAAATGTCTGACCCATGCTCTGCGGAGATGACTGACAGAATTCAAAATGCATAAAAATGCAAGATGCCAGTGAAACTCAGTCACATGCCCATAGCCATTCCTTTTTTTTTTATTATCATCTTCATAAAGTGAGCCAGTCAACCCCCAGCACCCCACTCCAATCTATTCCACATCTCCAAAGCACAGATCACATCTCCAGTGAGGTTTGAGAAAAGAAGAAACTTTCATCTGACAAATGGTACCACTTTCCCCACTGTCTTGTGAGAATGTATCTTTCTCCATAAATCTGTTGATGACAAGCAGCCTTTTTCTTTCACCCAACTTATCTGAGCTGCTCCTCTTACAAATGGGCCTCTCTCGTCTGCTCGCAGACAGACAGGCTTCTCCGGCACGCAGACGCACCTTTCATCTGAAACTAGGCGCAAATGTCACACATCTACGTCAGGTGTCCGAACAACCACTGTGAGAGCGAGACATTTGCACTATAAACAAGAAGGCAAAAAGCTGATTTCTTATATAATGGCAATCCCAAAAAAAAAAAAAAATCACTTCAAGAGTCACACTCCCCCCCCTCCTCCTCTTTTCAACCTTTATTCCTCTTTTTGATGCTCATTCGTTAGTAAGGTAGATTTAAAGAAAAAAAGAAAAAAAAATGTTAGAGACATCAGAAGACTGAAATATATTTTATTCATATATCTTGGTTAATTCGGAGCAGAAGCTTTCATGGAGATCCCTTTGTGCTAATTAAGGAGGTGTGGAGGAGAGAGGTGAACCAGGGAAAGGGAATATTCTTTCGCTCTTAAGTCGAGCAGTTGAAAACTCATTTCAGCCGCACTATTTTGGGATTTATCATTGTGTACACGATCTCCGTGTTAATCTGTGAAACACCTCTGTGACATTTGTACAGTAAAGGATGATGATATATCCCTCATAACAATGTGTGGGAAGTTGCTATTTGCAACAACACAGCAATTATACTGCAGTTTTGCTGTTAACAGACTCCTTCATGTTTACAAATCACTCAGCTGGAAATGCACCCTACGTTGTGCCGAGTTATTAAACGGACTGCTCGTTTCCACCAAAAGCTGCTTTTAAATTTCGCTAATAATACCTCCTTTCAGCCCTTTCCTAAAAGCCAAATTAAAATTTCATAAGATGGCCTCACATTTTCATCCCCAGAATCTCTATTAAAACTGTCTGTCTGATTGCTGCTATGGCTGCTTTCTCCTCGCCGCACTAAATTTTAGTCACATGGGCTGCTTTCTGTCAGCGAGCACACAGCACCCGCACTAAACTAAAAATTTAATTCTAGATGTGCACATAAAGAAAAAGTAGGCGCTTTTATACTTTTCTCACACCAAAACACACCTCTGAAATACAGAATCTTAAAATAGTAATAAAAATCTGATTCCTTGTTTAAATCCCTTGAATGTGCTCGCTGTATTTTTTGTAACTACAGAGTTATACACAGTTAATTACTAAAATATGTACAGAGCACATGATACTTGTTTAAATGACTGGTTTAAAAAAGATTAGAAAAGATTTATACATGGACTGACATATAACCATCTTGAGATCACATGACTAGCCAAGCCTTTTCATGAGCCCTTTAAAAGAGATTCTAAGAATTTTGTAAGAATTTGCTGAAGTACAATTATTTAAAATTTGTAAGATAGAATTTCTCAAATATATGACAAAAAATGGCAAGCTTTGGTGTTAACTGTGTTGTATGTAGATTATTAGTATTTTCTTTGACTGACTTTAGGGGAGTTCAACACTTTGCATTTTTTTTAAAACATGCTGTGCAAAAAAATTATTTTATTAATCACAGAAAGTACCCATTATATTATATGCTTAATATTTAAAACAATCTAATAGATTATTAAACATCTTACACAAAGGGTTTAAGAAAAGTTGGAGGTTAGCCACCTTCAAACTTTTTTTTGTTTAACAACGATTCTCTTTTCAGGAATTAAAAATCTTATGAAAAATTCAGAACGCTCTTAAATATTTGTAAAGCTAGAGAAAATAAGACGAAAATAGTTTCTGGTGGGGAAAAATGTTTCTAATGATTTATTTCCAAGTGACAATTCCTGAAGAGATCTGATAACCACTAGCCAAAGCTGCATCTGAATCAAATTAGCTCTAATTTATTATGATTTTAATCATCAGTGTGTTTTTAATTTAATTTTCACAGGGGTAATGATTCAGAGAAAGGATGTCTTCAGAGAAATTTGAGTTATTTGATGAGCCTGTGAGAGACATCAAGGCCCTGCATCATAATGGTTAAAATGAGATATACACAACAAGCTGAGCAGAGAGTCTCAGACAGCATAGATATTTCTGTTTTCCGACTTTCTATGCTTCAAAGAATCTTAGTTAAAAATTGTATGGTGTGACTTGAGGCAGTCTTTAGTTTTTAGCTCCTGTCATTTGAAAGTGGTAACTAGTGCTGTGGGACTCCTTGCTTGCTCGCAGCTCATTTAGCTGATGTGTTTGTCCCTGGTGACTTATAAACTAAAGTGACTTATGCATACACTGTTTTAATTGCTAATACAACACTACTCTTTTTTTTTGTCAGTGATCTATAGTCCTCCTTAAACCTTGTACCTTCTGACTGCAGCATTTTTTATGTTCTACTTCGGTTTTGACGCGACGCAGCTATGTTAAATACTTAGTGTAATGAATGTGTCATGGTGAATTATGCTAATTGTTGTACCATGCAACTTAATCATGCATAGACGATAAGAACATTTCCAAGACAAAGGTTAATATTAGCACAGAGAGTTTCTTCGTCTAACCTCTTAATTAACCAAGTAGCCTCTCTGTCTAGTCACATTTTACTCATCAGTGTAAATGGTGAAAGGGTAGAGCAAGCCACAGAGAGAGAGGTTAGATCAACATTTGTACTTCATTAAACTTCATGTAGGTAGTAAGAGCTGAGAAGATGTGCAGGGCAATGGAGGGTGTAAGTTTAATAGGGTGTAAGTGCCACTGACTCATAAACTAATACAAACTGAGCAGTGTGGATGAAACTTATAAGGTAAATAATTTATTTGAGAAATAATATGATTGTCAGTTTGATCCATATTGAATAAATATATTTATCTTTTTATTAAATGTCATTGACAATTAGAAAACATAGCACAGGGATACATTTTCACTATTAACTAGTTGCTTATTAGCATTATTAAAATATTGACTATTTATTAGTGGTAATAAATATCGTGATTTATTACCACTATACCCAATTCCTAAACTTAATCTTACTAACTATTAATAAGCAGCAATTAGTAGTTTATTGAGCCAAAGGTCGTAGTCAATGGTCGTAAAGTGTGACCTTAAAGTATGACAGTTTTCCTGTACTACAGTATAACTTGCTGATTAACTACATTTTTGTAGAAATGAGCCGGTCATGACAGTTTATTAAAAAGCTTTGTCGCACATCCTTGATGATTAGAACTGACGTTAAAAACATTAAACAGTTGGAGGAGCGATAACTTCTGCTAATTAATCAGCTCAACATTGAATTAACTTAAAAATGATTGCTCTATAATTTCAGACATGGCATCCAAGGACTGCTTCGCTGTTTTTGCTCGTTTAATTTTTGGGTTCCCGCGTGAGCAAGTATGCACGTGTACACTTTTCAAAACCGGGATGTAAGATATAGAATGAATTAAATTATATGTTTGTTTTTTTCAAACAAAGCATTAACACATTTTAGATCGCACATCATAAACACAATCCAGTTCAGAAAAAAAGCCTTTAAGAACAATGAATTTGAGAAACACACTTCAGTACAGTAACTCTATACATACTATCTGAAATTTGCTGTAAATGTGAATTAGGCTTCAGGTGTTTGAATGTGGGTTGGTAAGTTTAACGGTTAGGTGGGATTTTCAGTTAAACTGAGTAGTAAAATTCTAAATGGTTTGTTGCTACCAATAAGTCATAGGTTATGTGTCATTTGAAAAAATGTAGTATTAAGGTCATGTGTCACTGGAAATCTAGGGCTGACGATCTGTGCAGTGAGAGAATGTCTCCATTACTCCATCAGTGCAAATTAGATGCACAAATTATTCAGAACCTTTCGTCCATCATCAGCGGCTCTGAAAAGTGCTTACTGGGGTTAACATACCACAGAGAGCTTAAAGTGCACTTATACATTTCAAAGAAAATATTTAACGCTGCGGTAGCGTCCGGCCTCAGCAGATCTCAAGTGGTCATCCACGCTAAACTGGTGGTAAGATTTACCAATGAGCCCAAGCGGGCCTGCCTCCCTCAAACAAATTAATGAAAATTCAGTTACAGCGAGCGGCCCTCCCAAACCCTTAGCGCTACAGAGCATTTGAAAAATCCTCTTGACTGACATGGATTTATGATAGACCTTGAGACAGTCTTAAGTAAAAGTCTGTAAAAGTACATTCCAAAGCACTGTGCTAATATGAATGAGCTGATTCTTGATTCTCCAGTGTTTTAGAGGTATTTTGAATTATGGTATTTGAAAAAGTCCTGTTAATTTTCTGCAGGACATTATACTTTCTCATTTTTGTACTTTTTTTTCTTTACAGTGCAGTCATCCCACTTATACATGATATGAGAAACGAGAAATTTGACCTATAAAATACCTAAACATGTGGCGAAATTCTACTATATTGTAACCCACACACTTAAAAATGCACTGACACTGATATCAATAAATATATAATAAATAATATTCAGTTTAGTCTAATTTAAACTTTTTAAGAAATGGTAAAATATAAATTCCTACAAATAAATTTAAGCATCATAAATAGCATGTAGTGTCAAAATAGATTTTGAGAATTTTGAGTTTCACTTATATAATAATTAACAGTGTCAGTTTGTTTAAATATCAAGTTTATTTTAAAACTTCAGAATTGTAACACACAATTGTAGGCTACGGTACAGATTATTATTTTTCACGAAAACTTTTGAAAAACAAGGCTACAGGATAGGCAGAAACATAACCCTGAACTTTAGATGTATGTGAGATACATGTATACTGTATTATTGTTCTCGCTTCATCCTACATTACTAAACAGCGCATGCAGCATACAAAGCGAATAAATCTTTCTGGGTCTCAAGCTGTCAACCTCATCTTTCTTTTCCAATCTCCTGCACTCTTTTTCTCTTTCTTGATCACACAACGCCTCTCTCAGCCCTGTTGAATGCCCATGGCATGCCCTGACTTGCCTTCTCATTGACTTCCACCAAACAGTAGAGTCCAGGGCCAAAATAATTTGTATCTGTTCAATAAATCATTAAAGACTGTCATGCTATGTTCTACACTCTTCTCCTCACCCTTCTCTCTCCCCATTCCTTTCTCTCAAAGGTCTTGTTAATGTTTCAAAACTGCACATAAGACACAGCAGCCAGACGCTTAATTTGAAAGGTGCCCATAGGGCACCTGCAGGATTTTTTTCTTCGACTCCTCTCGCCTCTGTAGTGTTAACACCTAGTGCATTTCAGACGAAGGATGTCAAGGCTAGGGGGCGAGGGGGAAGATGGAGGGACAGGGGGAAGAATTGTACAAAGTGTGCCCTCCAGAAACAGCTTTTACCCTAAAACCCTCATCTGATGAGTGCCATATGAAAAAGCACAGGGTTAAGTGCTTTAATGCATCAGTTTTTAAATTGTAAAAGGCATAAAGAATCAGTCAAAAGGCTATTTTAATTCTAAAAGATTTATGATGTTTTGAATTACACTTCTTAGTATTTTACTCAGTGTAAAGGTTCATTTCATGTCACTGGCTTCTGAATTATGTTTAAAAAACAAAACGCAAATTTGAGCAGTTGAGGAGCATGCAAAAATGAAAAGCAGGATATTAACTACGGCACAGCCATTAAAAAGTCATGTGGTTTCGCTGTGATGTGCTTGCTGACCCATGCAAAAAGTGTCCTGACGAGTCAATTTAAGATGCACAAAACTAACGAACTGCAAAAAAATGCTTTTTTATGCATTAAATGCCTCTTGGAAACTGTCGATAACCTTAAAAAGTCTAATGATTTCTTATCAGTGCTTGAATGAACCGTAAAATCACCTTCTGAGATATTGACATTTACACAGTCATGAGCAGCAGAACTCGAGTCTCCATATAACAGCTGACGGCTACTTATTCCGAAAGAAAAACAGCCTTAGTGCTGAGCTATGGAAACCAATGCTGTATGCATTCATTTCAGATAAATAGTTAACTCTCTGCTTCATAAATAATAGATAAATACTCATTAATAATTTGATCAAAAATATCCCCGAGCAGTTTTTGCCTCATTGTACATCATTTTTTAAGTATGTCAGATGAACCCTCATTTATTTTCAATTCCATGCCATGTCTGTGTTTTGTAAATTTGTATATTGGTCTTTCTACTTATTTATTTTACAGATACAGTTTTAATATTTGATGTGTAGCACTAAATTACATTTGTTTCCTTTTCATGAGGAGACTCAGCAAGCAAGATACAAGAGGAATGGTGCTAAGATGTTAATAGTGAGTTTTATTAATGTCCATAGAATTCAAGAACGTCATTAATTTTTAACAAGAGATACATTCAGTGCATGAACTGGGGGCTAATTTGCCTTGTGATTGCTGAGGGAAATTATTCAAATTATTTGAACCTTACTTGTTTACTAAAGAAGTACAACTGAAAAATCATGTTTTCATTGGATTACAAGTGTGATTGAAAGGTTGGCTGGTTTCATCCAGCAAGAAAGTAACCAGTGTGTTTTTCACCCCTGAGCAAAACATTTAATTGAGTAAGTTATAGTGACTGCTGTAGTAAATACTAAAATATTACCATGACTTAAAATACTTGCTGTATGAGAGCTTTTGTCAGACAGAAATTTCTTGATTCTGACTTTTGAGCAATACATAGTCAGCTTTTCCTAAACAAACCATGGCTAACAACAAGAGTGGTGGTCAGAACTATAGCTGCTCATTACTGAGAGGAGCTCAGTTCCTGTCTCAGAGCCCTGCTTCACCCCAGGGTGCTAACACTGCTCAGAACCCAGTCAGCAGCAGGTATAGGTTGAACTTTCCAATGAAATTATGCTTCTTGACATCTGCCCAAACAGTGCTTAGCCAAACACCAGGAAGGCTGTTTGTGAAAATCTATCACAGTTGAGGGCACTGTTTGTGGCAATCTCTGCACATCTGTGCTGGAGATGTGAGAGGCTGGAGGTGGGGTCCAGGAGGCGTAGATGGAGTAATCGTTATTGAAGGACAGTGTAAGTAGTGCTTGGCCGCCTGACTAGAAATCAAATTTTCCAATGTTTTCTCCTGATCCTGAGTTGGCCGTAGGAGTAGGTCAGTGCACAGTACGAGGCCTGGCACGACCAGGTTCGCTGGCGCTCACATGACTATGTGTAGAATTAGGAGGTGGATAAATGCCATTCCTTCCAGAAGGTTTAGCTTAAAGATGTGGACCATCAGCTCACTAAAAACTATGTTATGCCCATAAAAAACATAAACACTTGGTGCTTAAATATCCAACTTTACAATAAATAACTACATAATTCACCCTCAGTGGATGTGGTCATAACATGGCAAAGCAAAAAAACAAAAACAACAAAAATAAAGCGTGTTCTAATGAAAAACTTTATTAAACTTTGAGTTGTGAAATGTGATGCAAGCACATTATAAAACTTGCATGAAAAGTGATGTAGATGCACAGAGTATAGTCACTTTTTGCTCTTCATAACGTTCTGACAGAAAGCTTGAAGATAATTGACCACACACAATGGTTTATAGTTTAAAAAGTTTAAAATATTAGTATATATATATATATATATATATATATATATATATATATATATATATATATATATATATATATATATATATTAGTATATATAGTAAGTTTATTTCAATTTATTTGATTTTACTCATATTTTATTTAACTTTTAGCATTACTTTAGAGGACAATGACCCATCAACTGGGTTGTATGGTCTACTGTCAAGTTCATTTTGCTTTGTTTTTAAAGTATCCTTTTAGAGGGACCCATATTGCAATTTCTGCATCTTGATAATCTAAAAAGCTCTACTTATGTTCCATAGATAAAAGAAAGTCATATACACCTGGGATGGCAATAGGTTTTTAACCCAAGAACCTTTCTGACTGTTGTCCAAACAATTCGACCGCAATGAGAAGATGAAACATTTTTGCAAAGAACTGAATAAAATCTTGTTCATTCACAAATGGGAAATGCTCCCAAACTTATCCCTAATCCAAATAATCATAACAGTTGTCTGCACAACACTAATCTCTGACCATAAACACTTAAACATAATAATATGTTGATGGTACATGCCCTGCTATTGTTGCAATTGGATCCATATGATATTCCTGAACTTTTGTTGAAATGATTGAGTGTTTGGGTTGACCAATGAAATCAACTAGTAGGATAGAGTTAACTCATGCTTGACTGATTTAGGGGGAAAAACAACAGCCTGATTGTACCAAGCTATCTGTTCTCACAGTTTAAAAATATAATAACACTAAAAGAAAAAACGATCATTGTAAGGACTTTGTTTAAGTAGGACTTGTTTTGATCTACTTTACAGGAATGGAGTAGTATCTTTAGATTTCTGACTCTACAGAAAAAGTGGAATGTCAAGTATTGGAGCTATGGGCACTCTAGGCTAGAGAAGAAAGGAAATTAATTATCTTGCAAAGTACATTTTTATCATGGGCAGAAACTGACACATATTGATTAATGAGCCAGTAAGTGTTTGCTTGCTGGAATATTAATTAATTTCCTTGTAAAGGCAAGAGAAATCATTAAGACAGGTGAGAAGACCTTGACTTCACAAGCCCAACAAAGGAGCAGGGAGCCACAGAACATTGGCTAAGTAGATGTAGAGAGAGAAAGAGAGAGAGATAGAGAGAGAGAGAGAGAGAGACAGCGAGAGAATGAAGTTCTCGATTGGTTGCCTCTTCAGGTCATTCGCCTGCCCTGCCCCAGACGTTCTCTCACCACATCAAACCACCATACTGCGCCAATTAGCACAGCCACTGTGGAGAGGGGGCCGCGCTCTATTCCTCCTTATTTATCTCTGTTATGAATCCCATCATCTCGTAATTTTCCCACTAAAGGAGCTGTAGTGAAGATCAAGTGGCTGCGTGTGAGTATCAGGGCAGGAGGAATCACAACAAATTAACCAAGAAACTTTGCAAATAATCACATCCTATTTTCTCTGTATCCACTGTTCTTTTCTGAATAGACCTCACGTGCTTATTATCATTTTTCCCCAGAACTGGTTCTTTGAAAACTGCTCCTTGATCACTTAAATCCCAGTGCTTTGGGCACATTTACTGCCTATTGTACAATTGTAAAGTTCTCGTACAATAAAAAAGAAAATATAGGTTTAAAGCTTCCGCTCTGGGAAAGCACCAGTGCTGGGGAAGCCTCATGGCTCCGCTCAATTATAATGGAGTGTGTGATGGAAGATGTAGGGCAGGCTTGGCCGGAGGGATCCACAGGGGAAACCTGCTCTGGGTCTACAGTGAGAGTTGGATGGTAACAGACCTGTCTCCACTCATAGGCATATGCCTGGAGCACTCTCACCTGCCCTGAAGCCCAGAGGAGGCCATGCACCCTCCTTATCATCCCACCGTGTGCTCTGTAGAAACTCAACCCTGACCCTACTCTTGACCGCTTTACCATGGACCAGTGTTGAGGGATCTGGGCTAAGAAAGACCTTTGGACTGTTACAGACATAGTGTATTTTATTTAACAGTTTTTCAATTTTTAAGCACAATAAAAAAATCAATAAACTGCTTTAACTGACTCAACTTAATTCAGCCAGCTAATTTAGATAACATTTTAGAGGAATAATAGATATTTTTAAGTTACGTTAGCAGTATTATAGCCACTCAAAGAAACCCATTTAGTCCACACGCCAATTTTACTGTGATGTAAAGGACTAATGATGACAGATTTTTTTAAAGGGTTAATTCATCCAAAAAAATCAGCACTTGCTTACTTTCATTTTGTTCCAAACCCATTATTTTTATTATTTTTCTTTGAAACCAAAATTCTGTTGACAAACATTCTGTTGGGGACTATAAGAAACTTTGTCAGCTTAATCTAACCAGTCTACTAATACAATAAAAGCCTACATTATATAAAGCAATCAGGTTTTAACTTGAATTTTTAACATGAATTTGCTTTTAAGATCACTTCATTAACTTTTTGAACTGTCAAATTTGGGGAGTGTGCCTATAGAGGAGCAAAGGTTTTATTAAAAATATATATTTGTGATTTAGATTTTTAGATGAACTATTTGAAATGTATATTACTGTATACCTAAAACATGAAAAAAAAAACAATGATTATACAATCATACAAATCTGTAATCCTAAATCCATTTTCTCTATGATTAACCTTTGTGAACATTGGTACACTGATTATTCATTGATAATCCTGTTTTCTAATAAGAGGATGATTTAAGAACTATTGCAACAATCATAGGGTAAGCAAGTTATTGTTTACATTTACAGTTAATCAGGTTAATCATGTTAATCAGGTTAACAAACTTAACTGATCTAAATGTCCGAGAACCTACTGACCCAATAGCTGGAAATATTTGATGACAGACTTGCTTGGTCATTTTTGATTGATCATAATATGTCAGATGCTGTGTAATGAAATCAGTCTGCTGATTAGTCAGGTTTTGCTGTCCCATAGCACAAAATCACATTTTGATGCTCTTGGAGGAATTTATTCTCAAAAATTAATTTCCATCTCCCATCATTGACATTAACCCTTTTTCACAAAAAAACCTTAAGAGAGCGTAAAAGAAGTTTTTAGAAAAAAAGGGATCATTGTTTCTCTTACAATACTTCAAAATTGAAATAGGGTGATGGAGTATGTAGTATGAATAGTGTGAATAGTGTGTTTACATTGAAAAAGGTGCACTTTAAATAGCCAGATGGTGCACTTAAAAACCCCCCAAAAAAGTCTGTGGAATGTTGGACACTTCATGCACTCAACTGTAGCAGCTTTAATTACTTCACAGTGGGAGATGGCCTATCTCAATTAATGACAAAATAACCATATAAAAGTCCATAAGTACATAGTGTATAAGTGCATAATGTATAGAGGGTCATTTGTGATGTAGTTATACATTCTCAACAGCTTATTTAATGGCAAGATGTGAATTTGTGTCTGTTCTTTACACAAACCTGTGGAGTCGATCTAAGGCTTCAATATATCATCTGGTGAATTTCTTTTTCATTGTGTTTCATTCTACATATGTGCTGTGTAATTTTCTTTCAATAACAAAATAAACACAACATAAATGGCATTGCTAGCACCATGCTCTACTATTTGAGCTACAGGAAAACCTACAAGAAACCCACAGGACATGTGGATGTGATTACACAAGCTCTGTAGTTCAGCCCTGCAGTCAAGTTGCATTACATTTATGTATAGTATTTTATACAACAGCTTTACAGAAACAGTGACAGTGCCACTTTCATTTACTGTAAAATGATAACTTCAATTTCTACTATAATGCAGCTCTCCAGTGAGTTAATGTTTTTACTTTGTATTTGACCTCAACGGACTGAGTAGAAGAAATAACATGGAGAAGATTTCCACGTCAAAGGATTGGAGCCCCAGAACACACCTTTATATCACATAATTGCCATGGACCAATGTTATTTCAAAGGTGTTTACCAGCCAAATGGATTTATGGCAAGCTGTTACGAAATTCCCAAAACCTTGGTCTGATTTTGTTCAAAATTACATCATATCAGTCCATTATTCGATTTCAAGAAAAACAGGCAACAGTTCTCAAGTTAACAGCATATTTCATGGCAAGATTACAACTTTTGTGCGATTTGTATCTGTTCTTCACGTAAAACTGTGAAATTTAGGCTCTGATATGCTCATTCCTTTTCGCTCTTAGTTCAGAGGGAAAAAGAAGTTTGTAATACCTGAGCATATATAATGTTTGCGCGCATCTCAACACTGCCATTCAAATTGCAACATTTTCTATTATAAAGCAGCTCTCCAGTGTGTTCATGTTTTTCTTTGCATCTGACCTCAATGGACTGAACAGAAGAAATGAACTGGAGAAGAATTCCACATCAAAGAATGCAGAGCCCCAGAGCAGATCTACCAATTACATAATCGCCATGGAGCAATGCTGATTTGAAGGTGTTTACCAGCCAGAGTAGACTTTTGGCAAGCTGTTTCAAACTCCTGAAACAAACTTAATTTTGGCTTGATTTTCATATTACATCACAGCATTTTATTCTATTATGCTCATATATTGGGACCTTTAGAAAACAGCACACAAGCGAAGAAGCGACTTCAATTCCTGTCACTGGCTCTATAATGTTAACAAAACACATGCATGCATTCCTTGTCTATCACTAGCACATTTCTCTCCTGACTAGCACTGGAAAACAAGCAGGTACAACCCAGCCGCCATATTGATTAAGGCTAAATAAGCCCCAGCAGCACTTGTAGTGAGTGCTTGTTTGTGTCTGTTCATGTCAGGGGCCATTTCCACGGCAGCAGACCCCTGAGGAGTGCAAGCTGCACACTGCAGAGCCACCTGAAATGAGGCGCTGCCTGAGCCAGGCCCTCTGCTCTGCGCGCCATCATTATTTTGAAGGAGAAAAACCTGGTTTGACAGATGAACTGGGGCCAGAGGAAAAAACACATCACTGATACGGCACATAACAAGCTCTCAGAAGAGAGCAACACTGATTCATTTCTATGGTAACCTGTATCAAAACAGACTTCCAGGAAGGATCTCTTTGTTTTGGTGCAGGGGGGTGATCATTCTATTTGGTGGGAGGAGGAATTCAGGTGTGAGACTGATGCAGGTTCAGGGGTATTAGCACTCAGTGTGGTGATGAGTTAAATAGCGAGAGGTGAGTCGGCGGCTCTCCCAGAGCTGGACTATGGAGGGATCAGTGTTAGAGTTGCTGTAATTTAATGGGTGAGTTATATTTAGGTCTAGTAGACCTGCAGGGCAGGGGCCGCTGGGTGAGTATGTGAGACGGAGCAAAACTTCAAACCGACGGCGAGGTTACAGGATTTACTTTGGTATGTGGGCTGGTAGGGTGCTTTGCAGTTTCTCAAAGAGAAATGCTCCTATTGCCATGTCTCTTAACTCCTCCTGATCAAGCTCACCTGTTTGCTCATGATTTATATGTCTACTGCTAGATTTAGCCTTTTATCTGTTTCTTGGCCATATTTAATTCCCATTTGTGATGTAATGCATTTTCAGTTTTACCCCCTTATGTTTCTTGTTATTGATATTTTCTAAGAGACTATTAGACTTTTTTTTTACTTCTGAATTGTAGACTCTAAGGCTAATGATACAATATTGCTAGACATGGATACATCCTGATTATGCTGTGTTAGATGTGTTCCTAGGTCAAAATATTTTGTTAATACACAATTTTCTTGACCATGTCCCTGTACCTAATGAAACCTTAACCATGAGTTATCCCTAAATCACAAACAAATGATAGATGAATGACACTGATGTACAAGCACCATACACAGATTTTAAGCTTATATGGGTTTACTTTATTTAGATGGTCCCTTTACACATTCTGTTAACTATAAGTAATGTTGCACCTACATATCATATAGTAGAGTATATAGTAGAGTATTAGTTTTAGAATAAATTGACATGTACTTACTGGAATGTCTTGTGGGAGACTAAAAATTTGGCAGATATTAATCAGACAGTATATATACTAATGAAAGTCAGTTGACTTGCAGGTGCAAAGTTACTTACAGTCAACAGACTGTTCAAAAGGGACAAACAAAATAAAGTGTTACTGCCTTTGCAGAAACTATAATCTAATTGATTAATGACAATGTTGTTCCTGGGTCACAAAGATGCCGCATTGATAAAAACAGTTCACTTTCAGTGGGTCACTCCAAGTCATGTTGGTGACCGAAGAATTGGGATCTTGCTTAGAGAGACCAATTCACTATGTGTGTAATCTAAACGAGCCAATGCAGTTTTGCATGCAATGATTGCATCCAGCTGCCGCTGACCACAGTGTGAGTACAAGTAGGCAGCAGGTACAGCGCATATTCAGATCTTCATTTCGGAGCTGAGTGATCATATTGTTTAGCTCCTGACTGCTCTACTGAGAGAAGAAGACTAAACAAGTTCAGCATGCTCTTTTGTGCTACTGGTGTTGGCGGGATGGAATATCAGTAGTGATGGTTTTCCCGTGTCGAGTGGGTTGCACACATCAGGCTGCTCTTTTCAACCTGATCTCACAGAATTTCATGTAATGACCACAGACTCTTAACTCCAAATCTGTGGTGGCATCACGGAATCGCCCAAAAATTCTGACAGGACAGGCCTCAGCCATTGTTCACCCATGGATAACCGGATTCAAATATTGGATAATGATATCGCAATTATTGCATATGTGATATCTCAATGTAAACAGTCACAACAGTTTTATTTATATTATTATTAGTAGTATCATTTAAAATGTCTCAGTGCAACTGGTGTAATGATCTAATTTCTACAGAAGTAATGAACGAGTAAATAATATAAAGAGTTTACTTGAATAACCAATTTGCATTTCATCCTAAATTCAAGGTCATAATAAGATGGAGTCAGATATGAATTAAACCTAAAATTTAATAACCTTACACACTGAAATTGCACAAACATGCAGGAAACATTCATCCACCATTGAATGCCTTCCTTGGGTCTTCTGTGGTCTGTAATACCAGGTTGCTCTGTTACCTTGAAAAGGGGTGGAGCCTTGTGCTTTTGCCTTGATCTGGTTCTTGTCCTGGCTGTAGATAGGCAAGGAATTCTTCAGGTGGTAGCACAGGGGGTCTGAGGGTTACAGTGGTTGTACTTGTACTTGGCTTGTCTGTCTAGCAATGCTTATGTTGCCTGTGGAGATACTGCCTCTACCTTACACCACACTGCTGGCTCCTTGGGCAAAAGCACTGAGAGTCCTGCATGAGGGTGATCACTATCTGGAAGTTCTGAAAGAGCTCTAAACCGCAATTGACCTTGCGCTGCAGGTTGTTGTGTGTTCTTGGGATCGTGTGATGTCACTGGCAAGTTTGGTTCCTCAAAGTCCCTGTGTCCTAGACCGGCCTCTTTGGCAACTCAGTCGAGAACAGCAGTTCTCTGCTGCACAGGAGTAGACTGAGGTGGTCCGACATGTCCTGCATTGGTGGGCAGCTGCTGCCTCCCCTCATCTGCTGGTTGAAGTGCTGCAACCTACTCATCACCAAGCAAGAGGCCTCAGGAAAGGCAACCCAGAAGAAAGGGAACTGCTCTTGAGAAAGAATGGGTTTCTCTGTCTCTGGGTCCCAAGAGGGCATAAAGATTTGTGGATGGACCAACATTCATCCTTCTCTCAGATGATATGAAGATGGTGTTTTACAGCCCTTACTTCATTGTACCCAAGAAATGCGGTGGGTTACGATTGATCTAGGACCTGTGTGTCTTAAACCGGACGCTTCGCAGATGTTTACCATTCATGATGTTGAGGCAAAAATGCATTTTTGAATGTGTCTTTCCCCGAGATTGGTTTGCAGAATTTTACCTGAAGGACACATACTTTCATGTATCAACCTTTCTGAACCCTATGTTGCTGTGGTCCGCGTCAAAGGATAAGCATATTAGTACAATATCTTGCCCTTCAATTTGCGGTGGGCCCTTGTTCCCCTGAGAAAGCAGGGTGTTCACATTCTCAATTTGTGCAAACACAGGGACTTGGTGCTCTTGCACCTCAGGAAAGGATCTCTTTTCTTAGTATGGTGTTGGATTCGGTCGAACAGAGAGCATGCATCTTGATACAAGTCCTGAAGTGGTCGTGGCAATGCGGTCACACCAGCCTGCTTCCAAACCCTCACTCATTGGTCAAACCTAAAACATGTCTCCAGACATGCTGTGGCTTACACAGATACCTCCACCAGTGGCTGGGGGGCCATGTACAATGGTCCCAACTGCACTGGCACATCAACGGTCTAGAGTTGGTTAGCGGTACGCCTTGCCTTAAACTGTCTCAGGGGTCGCTTATGAGGCAAGTATGTGCAAATGTATGTCCACATGGACAGAAATTGCGACAGTTGTGTACGTCAACCAACAAGGTGGTCTACACTCCTGTTGCATGTCACAACTTGCCTGCCACCCCCCCTCTAGATTCAGAAGCATCTGAGGTTGCTTCATGCTATTCACATTCTGGGTCTGCACAACCAAAGAGTTTGGGCCGGCTGGCTCCCAGGTTTATCCTGAGGCACCGGCCTGGCTATGTGCCATGGGTTCCCACTATTCCCTTCAGGGATCAGGTACTGAAAGCAGACCCAGCTGTAACTTTGCTATGTCCTGTCCAAGCTCTAAAATGCAAGGTAGACCAGACACAAAGCTGCAGGCTCATGGCACCTCTCTGGCAGATATCTGTAGAGATGCGAGTTGGTCGACCCCTCGCTAGAGTCTATAGCCTTCATGTGAATCAAGTACCCTTCTGTGTTCTCACCTCAAACGGGAAGAGGCACTGAGTGGCCCAGGTTTCGGGTCGGCTAGCTTTAACTGCTCCAGAGAATTAATATAGCAGAACCTGTTGATCTCCTCCGACCCCCTTGGCAGCCAGATGTGGCAAAGCGTCCAGCACAAGGCACTCACTCAATGAATCTCTGAGAACTGGTAGAGGGTTCGGGCCCATATATAGTGATTTAACAGGATCACATATGTGTAAATTCCAAGGTATAGCCTCAGAGCCCATGTTTCCCTGTCAGACCTTCTGCTATCTTTTAAGGTTACAATCAGGTTACAATTAAATCTTCCATATGCAACTAAATAATTGGGCGTATGAGTAAGTGTTCTGAAACCTCTTTTTTTGGGAAGAATGGGATTTCCACAACGTAGCTGGCCTTCTTGGGATGAGCATTCTCAGTGGAAAAGTCCCCAAGCAACATTGCTCAAAAAAAGTTGACCAGCAAAATTGCTCAAAAAGTTAACCAGTACTTGTCAGCCTAAAATTCTAATTTGTGAAAACACTGTACCTGAATACTTTTTAGGTTTTCACCAGGTCTAAGGAACATTAAAAGGATTTGAAGGGAAAATAGGTTTATAGAAATTGCTATTACTTACACATTCAGTACTGGGGACCCTAAAATATTTTCGATAGCACATGAAGACAATCATGAATTGATGTTCATAAAATTAAAACACATCAGCTGATTTATGCTAAATGTCAAAATATAATTTCATCATATACATGAGTGAGCCAGGATGGGAACAGGATGACTTTAACAAATGGGACACAAGTAGTCACAGAGCTGCCCTGTTCCCATGAATGTAAAACAATGGCAGGTTGGTGGTAATTATGGGATGTGAAGCCCAATGGCCTAAATGTGGGTCAGCACTGATGAATATCCTGTCTGCACGGGGCATCCCTTACCCTGTCCTACCCCTCTTTCTTTTTCCCCTGGTGCTCATCTGAAATGAGTGGCCGTGCATATGCCAGGTTAGTCAATAATGGTTAACCTTATTTTTACTCTCCTTTTAGCCCCCACTGTTCTGTTTATCATCCTCAATCTAGCACACTCATGTATCGCTCTACCACATGAATTAGCAATAAAAATGTTGCCTTTGTCTGGACATATGCATATTTAGTGCAATACTCTTAGATCATCATTTGAGGAAGTAGAAAATGTACATTTCTTCTGGCACTTTCATACACCAGTGTAAAGGGTTCATGCATTTCTGCCATCCACTGGACTGGAGTGTGAAACATTAGAGTGTGCGTAGAACAGCAGTGTTGTCCATTATGACCTTATTAAAGAGGTCATAATATATATATATTTTTTTTTCAACCTTTAGGCCTTGTGTCCACCAAAGCATTTTTCCGCGCATTTTTTCTAAATTGTTTTAAATGTTTTCTCGACATAGATAGTTGAAGAATGTTCAACTTTGGATAAAATGCTGCGCTTATCACTGTCACTTTTCAGCCAGCCAAATAATTATAGTAAAGGAGGGGCGATACTCTATGGCTGATCAACAGTAGAGAATAGTTCTTTACTATTTCTTTACTAGATCGAATTGCCTACAATAATATTGTTTTTGAACAATTGGCATATTTTTAACTCTTATTCTTACCCTCTTTTTAAAATTACCTGTTTTAAGGGCTGTGTCCTTTTAGGGCTTTTAAGTAATCTATAAAACTTTATACTAAGTACAATGTAAAAACATGTATGTACACATAAAGTGCATTGTACCAAGTGATTAATTTAAATGTAAGTACAGTATTTAAGGCCGCATAATATAAAGTGGGACCAGTGTTTCTTGGCACTGTGCCTCCTTTACAAAACAAAGTACTATTAGGATGCCATTAAAATAAACTATACAATTGTTTCTTCTGATGTCTGTACAAAGACAAGAATAAGCTTTTTAAACAAAATGCACCAAAGTGAGTCATCTTTCGCTCTATTTTTCTTATTAACTTAAGCATGTGGACACATATCTGTATAATGTTTCTACTGTAGACAATATAGTGACAGGGATTGTAATTTCTATTTGCATTTGACACAGAATAAATATCGCAAATCCGCTAAATATGAGGGTTACGTTGCAAGACAAGTGGTATGACCTCTTTAAGCACCAAGTTTGTTGTGATCTACTATTAAATTTGTGAATATTCATTAACTTTTCATATTTTATAAGTTACATGGCTTAGAAATTGCAAAAGGTTGAGCAACCAATGAAAAAAAACTTACACTAAAAATCTGGGAGTCCAGAATGGATGGACCTGGTTAATGTGAATAGTTCAGCTGGTTGATATATTTGAATTTGCCAAAGAAAAAAGAAACACGCACATATTTTGGAAAGCTTATCATTCATAAAAAAATCTACACCTTACCCAAACCTCCATATAAATATTAAAAATATTTTTGGTAATTTGTTTATGCTTTTAGCTTCCGATACAAATCTAGCTCAGCTTACACATTTTTACTATTATAAATACATATTTCACGTGGGCATATGTGTTTTCTTGAGGCATGAAGCTTGCTGTTGTTTTAATACATGTCCTGCCCTTTAATTTTTTTCCCCCACAAAGTTTTATTAAAGGAAACACAACTTTCTTCCCCCCAAGAAAGCAACAAATATGGATAAAACATTCTCTCTTTGCCTTTCAACATCTTTTTAAGACACCTCCAATCATTGACATTGAAGGTGTGCTGGTAATGAAATCAACTTCTGAAGGCTTTGATTTTCAGTCTTAATGAAGGCAAAAGAAGGGAAAAGCAGCAGTATCAATCAGTCTGTTTGGTTTCTTTCATTTGTAGAACAAGCGGGGAATAATTTGGCACCTGATGCAGAGAGGAGCTGGGCTAAATCAAAGCGTATAAATAATGAACTCTAATTAGCAGCGTGTGGGAGAGGTGTGATGTCTGTCTGGATGGCGGAACCTCTGCCTGTTCTCGTGATCAGTCACTGTGAGAGCCTCACTAACGCAAGAGGAAGTCAGAACTTCTCTGTTAAGGGAGGGAGGGAGGACAGGAAAGTGGGAATAGGGGGACCCACATGCTTCTACAAACACTAATTGAAATTTTAGTGTGCACATATACCCACACTCACACATACAGCACACGGCGGCACAAGCTGCACTGTGGTTAATTAAGAATTAACCTGTCCCGTTGTGAAAGGTATTGTACCTATGTTCAGTATTTTTGTAATAATCACTTGACTAAATGAGGGTGTTGGGTAGTTTTGCACAGAATAAATAGTGGCCTAATTAGAAACACAGCAGGTTTGTGATATCCTAGCAATAATACTGACACTTTACAACAAACACTCACAGGCGCACGAGGCTTGGCACTGTCTCAGTGGCTCCCTGAGTTGGGAGAGGTGCTGGGTTTCACCATGTTGCATCATGGTATATTATCTAACAAGCACAAATGTCACTGTGCCAACAAACATCACTTGGACCTGGTGGGTAAATTAGTCCCTTGGTTTACACCAAATTGTGTAAAAAAATAGAGAGAGAGAGAGAAAAAAAAACACTCACTGATGACTATGCTGCGGTAGGGCCTACTATTGCACTTATTTAATAAGACGTATATGTTTACTAGAAAACTATGATTTTTTCCAAAGATTTCCCTGGCATATTTATCTTAAGTGAAGAGAAGAGTCTGATTAGACTCATTGGCTGACCCCTCTTCCTCTGTGATGAATTATAAGAGTCAAGGATGCAGAATTTGATTTATCTCCCTGACCTTTTCTATGCAAAGGATACACGTTCTGTACAACCGTAATGTGACACGTCAGAAAAAGAGGTCATGTCTGTTAGAAAACATCGGTGCTTCTCGTTCTTCCTCTCTTTTTCTCTTCCTCCTGTTGTCTCCAATGGCTCTATTGTTTAGTGTGACAGCCCGGAATCCAGCACTGGTCTAATGTGATTTTTGTGCCATATTACTGGTAATGAAGCGAGCCTTAGCAGACGTGATATTTCCCAGACTGCATCAGCTCAGATCAAATCATTAAATCGGATCTGTATAAATTGATAAACAGAAATATTAATATTTATTTTTCTCTGCTTGACACAATAAAAGAGAAATCAGAACGATTGGCGATGACTTTGATCTCTTATAGCCCATCACTTTCTACCTCCTATGAGCCTCTTTAAAGCAGACTGAATTGATCTTAATTGCTCCTAATTTCTTAACAGTTTATCTAGCCTTTAATGCAAAAAGATGAGGAGAGCGAAATGAAATAATAATATAAAAACTCAGTCCGTATTAAGAAGATGCAGAATTAGTTCAATAAAAGCTCTATATTGTGTAGGAACATTACAGTTGTGTTTGCCACAGTTAATAAACATTATCGTTACTGTAGTACATTCTGAGCAAAGAGGCACCTGTATTAAAACACATATATAAATTATGTTTATCTCTTATCCTGAATAAGAAATCAGGTCTGAATTGGAAAGGGAGGATGCTATAAATATTAATGATTTTTTTTAAACTTCAAAAGGGCGATAATATGGGATTCTCAGGAGGTGTCTCATCTTGAAGAGGGTAGAGAGAGGGGGGTTTGGGGGAGGGGAGGGAGAGCAACTGTAATTAAACATGGATGTATGCCTTCGTACGGCCGGTCTGGGGTTTGACAGGCATGCAGAACAAGCCCAGGTGCAGCTGAGCGTGACAGCGAGCTTGTGAGTACAGGGACTCTACACACACATTAGCACCTACCCTGGACAAGAACACTAGCACAGGGAACGCCGACTGCACACGATCCGCCTGAATCTGCTCTGTGTGCGCCAGTGATTTCTGCCTGTGAGACAATGAAATGGTTACAGTAAGACATCATTAGAAGGCATTCAACCGTTTTGCCAGTTAATAATGTATATTAATAAATACGGCTGTACATAATGATAAAGGTCAACGACATGAATGTGAACATGAATATTGAAATGCAATAAATGCACACCATAATGTGAATCCATAACGACCGCATTTTTAATTTTGGTATAATTTTTTTGACTCTCTTATTACGTCTCTTTATTTTTAGTTTTTTTATTTTAGAATAACAATGCGACATGTTCTTGCAAATGTTTTAATTGGCCAAGCTAAGCTAACTATTTTGAAATCTCAACAGTGTAAAAATGCAGGAAAGAGCTCTCTCTCTCTCTCTCTCTCTCTCTCTTTATTTATTTATTTATTTGTGGGGACATCAAGTCAGAAATGCCAGGGTGATACTGTTCTGTACCTTATAATACCTTATAATAAAAAATTATGTTATTATATATGTAATTATTGTGTAAATAGTATATTAATGACACTGCTTCACTTATTATTAATATTAAATTAATAATATAAATAAATTATTTTGTCTGGCATGTAGTCTATCCAGCATAATAATAATAAAAACATGTAGTGTAGTGATATTATAATTAATAATCCCTAATATTTGTTAAACAAAAAACGAATATCTATATTTTAAAACAAAGATAATGTTTTCACTTATGTTATGAGTCATTAAAATGTCCAAACCCCCACACCCACCCTAAGATACAGTGATTTCCCATTGACTCTTTTTTGGCTATCACAGGGAACACTTTAATATTTTACTGACTGATTACAGAGTTTATTTATTTGCAAAATTCAGTGTATTTCAAGGTGAAATATGGCATTTATTACCAGCACAGACAAACAAAGAGAAGAACTGCTGGTGGGGTGTTGAGGAAGAAATGGGCTTGTGGGACAGGTGTTTGTGTTCCTCTCATTCCAGCTTTATCTCAGTAATTAATACATGAGAGGCCAAAACATTTGCCAAGCGGTTTCCAAAGATGTTTACCGTAAACAATAACAAAAATAACAACCAAGGAAGGGAAATAAAATGCAGGAGTGCAGCACGATGGATGGGCATGTAAGCGGCTAGCTGGAAGGAAGGAGATGAGAGAGAGAAAAAAAAAAGAATAAATGAAAAGACACGAACAGTCCAGGTGGTTTTAAAGAGCGTGCAAGGAAATGGGTGAGAAATGAGAGAGAGGGGAGGAGAGCAATAGGGCAAGAATATTTTTAAAAATGTGGTATTGTGAAATCGACGGAGGGAGAAATAGAGAGAGAGAAAGGAGACAAGGGAAGTGAGGTAGAGAGTGCTAAGCCCCAGGGCTCTGAAGGGGAATTGTAAAGTAACGCTGAGTGAGTGAGCATATCCAGTTCGGGGACGTCTCCACAGCTTTTTTGTCCGCTGCTGGACACCCAGAGAACACGGTAAGTCCCAGAGCGTCTCGGCCGGGCTCGCTCTGACATATGCAGCCTTCCAAAGATGAACAACATCACCCCCAGTGCTTGCCAGAAGGTCGGGAAATTGCTCCCATTGCACATCGCTTCTTCTTCACACATACACACATGAACCCTCCCTCCTGTTTCCCCCTGGCCAGGGTAAAGGTAGCTTTTACTCTCCTTAACTCATCTACTCTAAGGGACTGCAAGCTTTCTCTCGCTCACCAGACCTTTTTCCACATGACTTTACCCAGTTACATGCGCGCTAGAGTAAAACCCTTCCTCCTCACGCTCGCGTGTGGGGCTAAATAATGGATAACAGGCCCGTGATGAATTTGGGGAAGATCTTAACGACACCCAACACCCCTTCTCCTGCACAGCCCCTAGTCCTCCATAAATTAACCACCGCTCGTAATTAGCTACGGAGAGACAGTAGAACAACTTTAAGCATTAATAAAACATGAGCACCAGCACTGTTTGGCTTGCTCTACATGTTTCTCGTGGCGAGGATGATCCTTTTCAGACTACGCCGCGATCGCTTACAGGGGGAAAGCGCCTTGAGTACAGAGTGCAGTCGGAGGGCATTCCCAGGCAAAATGATGCCTGTTTGCATGCGAAAAAAGCCCCGTTTACCTGCTTTCTACCTACCGGCACTCACTCACCTCGTCTTTAGCTCGCTCTTGCTGTCGTGCTTTGGAGACCTTCATCAATTTTCATTGCTTCAAACAGCATGCATGCAGCAGGCGGCACAGGGGCAGGTTTCTAGTCTACATCCATTTATCCACATTAAACGGGAGCTTTGGGGACATCACCCTGCGAGAGATGAGAGTTTAATGGCACTGTCCCAAATAAGTTTGCGCTGTGTACTTCCGCACTCCATTTAAGATTCATATTGCCTTTTTATGCTTTTATCACCCTGAATAAGTGGCGGCCCAGCCAAGCGTTCACCCTGCCATTTCAGAGCACATTTACCAGCCCAGCCGAGTAAACCCCCGCCACTGAGCCAAAAAAAAAAAAAAAAAAAACATTGCTCCATACCGGCACGCTCCCCTCTTTATTCCCCCATGTACATTTAGAGCCAAAGAAGGAAGTAACTGCATCACATCCCCAGCAGGGCTAGGAGCCGTTTTGATTTTTTTTGCATCTTCTTTTTCTTTTCAGTTGTTTTAACAAAAACTTCCCCCTTAAGTCCCACTACAGTTAGCCATATCTAAAAGAACTTATGGTAACACTTTATTTTAAGGCGTCCATAATACAGAGCAACCTAGTACGTACTTAGTAGTAGTTGTATTTACATAAAACAAATGTACTTACAGTTTGTAATTATGAAGATTACGTGTTATGTAGATGTAATAGGCATCTACTGTTCTACATATGTCAGACTAAATCTGTTACACAGCTACAATCTGTATACACTATATTTAAAGTAGCTCACGCCTGTGTAATATACTCTAATTTTAATGTAATTAGAAAGCTAATACGCGTATTTAAGTGTAAACTGGTGGATTAAATCAAACTAAAGGGCAGCTAGATATATATAGAGACACATGAAGTACACTTAAGAACAATCTTGATACAATTTATTTTATGTGGCTTATGCCTGTGTACTTATGCACTTATATTTACATTGTATAAAGTCTGCAACACATATGTAGTGACCTTTTTTCTATATAAGTAGCAGTGTTACAGAGTCTGTCACATATGTGTAACAGTACCTGCCTACATAATTGCAGACTGTAAGTACAGACTGATTCATAACTTAGTTGCGTGGTAAGTACTTTTTATTTCATGCAAGTAGAATGGCAACTACTGAGTACTTAACTAAGTAATTAAACACTTAAAATAAAGCGTTATCGAACTCACTTTTTCATCAATTTGCATTTCAGTGGCTCCTACTTACCGCTTGAGCTATTAAACATGCTAACAATGTTTCCTGACAAATTAGCATGTACGATATCAGAACATATGCCAGCGTGCATTAGGCTTCGCGAAAGAGACGCACAATGCTCTATTGGACACCGAGAGGAGAGACAGAGGTGTGTAATGTGTACTGACTGAGTAAATGAGCTCATAAAGTAGTGTCTGCCTTCAGGGAGTGGAGAACTACATGTGCTAATCTTCATCAACATCCGCTCCCTGCCATGTAAAAGAGCAGGAACAACAGAGCTACGCACTCTGGACATGAGCAGCCTACATTAGAGGGGAGTGTTTTCCGGCGCAGGACACCATTACTACCACTCCCAGCATGCCTCAGGATGAGACGGCTGTCACTGAGAATTAGCCACGGGGGTTCTGCCACGTAAACGCATCATATGTAATTGGAAGTCCAAAAGAAAAAAAGGCTAAGGAGAAGCGTAAGGGAAAAAGAAAAGGCTTTTAAAATAATCTGCCGGCTCACCGTTACATGTGCCGACAACATAATGAAGCTTTTAGCAACTGTCAGACCGCTGGGCGCAGAATGCGTTAGCCCCGTCCACCCGCTTTCCACGTTTGTTTCATTCTTTTTTCCTCTGAGTGGATCTGTTGGTAACCTTGTGTTGATATTTACTCACCGTGAGTGCTCTTGCTGCAGTTTTCTCAAAATGACCAGTTTACTTGATAATATCGACAGCTCTAGTGTAAAATCTGCTGGCATCAAAGGTCAAAAAGAGCAATGTTTTTTTCCCCCTCCCATCTCCACGGGCCGTCTTCCATCTCGCGCTGAGTAAATCTCAGAGCGGAATCACTTTTCTGACAATAATTTATAAATTATGCACTGCTTGTGTTTTGAATTGAGAAAGGCTTTCATATCTTTTCCATTAACTCAGATTAAGTTTTCATAGTGATGCTGGAGAGAATGCTAGCAATATACCCGTCTCATTTTAATGAAATTTTTATCAGTGCTCTTTTCTGTTGTACACTCCTATTGGGATGTCTGTGAATCTACAGCTTGGCTTTTGGACGTGAACTCCCCTCAACCTGCCTGCCAGTGGCTCTGAACGCTTCAATATTTGATGGGCTCTGGCTAACTCAGCCGTAAGAATTCAGCTGCAGAGATTTAACTCTAATGTAAAAATTGTGAACGGATGAAAACTGGGATGTCATAAGTAATACATCTATTCCAAGAGGGGGAACAGCTACCATTTGTGGGGAAGAGGAAAAACAGGAGAGCAAGAGAGACAGAGAGAGAGAGAGAGAGAGAGAGAGAGAGAGAGGATGAAGAAAAGAAAGGGATTTAAGAAGGAACACTGCACTCTCTTTCTTCCTTTTATGTTCTCAAAATGAAAAGCCTGGAAGCTATGAGGCTAACAGCTAACATTTTCCCCTGACTCAATTCCTTGCTCCTCCAATTGATTCTTAATTATGAGCACTCTTTTTCCCTTTCTTCACAACCATCAATAAAAAAGGTCCTTTAATGTCATCTTTCTGAAGAAATGGGCATCACACCACTTAACGTTCATAGGTCAAATCCATTTCAAGGAGCATTATGTTCCCCTCTCTCTTTCTCTCGGGCTCTTTTTCTTTCGCAGACAAACGCGCTCACACTCCCGGTCACCAAACAGATTCCAAAACATTCGGAAAATCTGTCTATACAGTTCCGTTGTGTTGATGCATGCTGCCTTCGAAGCGGAAGAGGTCAGCTGAGATGGGTCTGATGAGCACGTTTTGTATCTATAGATGACCCCCTTAAGCCATACGCTCCTTGGCACAGTGCATACTGCTGGTAATAGCTCATCTAACAATGACTTCTTTGTGTCGGGGAATCCGAGGAGAAACTCACTGTGGACAGGGGATGGTGAAACACTTTGTTGCCTTAGTTTTTGTTTTTCTTGCTTCTTGTATGAAAGGCACTGGGAAGAGATATTTGTATACTCCGCTCCCACATCTAATTGTTAAACCAATAGGAGTTTTAGCAGTCAGAAATGCTTTTTGATGCAACCCTCATGTTTTGTTTGGGGTCTCAGAGACCTGTGTTTTGTGGTTTTGTTTTTTTTTTAGTAATAGTTTCAACATTTATGCATTGAAAAATTAGGTTGATACTTCATGCATTTCTCTATTTTAAGGAAATTTATGTTTGAGATTTGAAAAGCGCAAATGTCAACCATGCTCCATGAAAACTTGACATTTATTTTACATTCTCTAAATACAAAGAATTTGTTAAAGCTGTAAGATTGCATAACATGTCCAATTCGTGTAAAAACTGAAAGTAAGGTACATACAGAATAATGAATACACTAACCTGCCATGTTACAACCTATTTTTTGTTACAAGCGCAGACAAAGTTACAAGTAAAAGATATGAAAAACAGTGGGATACACTTTCAGTAATTGCTATGTACTTGGTTTTGGTCAGAACACATATTAAAAGATTCTGAAGAGATCAGGTGAGGAGCTTGTCCGAACACAAATATAAAAGTATAAAATCTTTATACAGTCTGCTGAATCATTCGATACAAAGTGAGTTTGGAAAAACAGAACAGTAAGAAAAAAATCTAGACATCTGACACAAAAACCTCTGTGAATGACTCACGTAAAGGACACATCTTACCTACAGTGGCACAAGCTATTCCTTACGCCATGTTTATCACTTTTTATTACCAATAATAACAGAGCTCCTCAGGGAGCTGGAGGGTAAGTATGCCCGGCAGCACTCTTTCAGCCACTTTTAGACTGACTGCATCCAGCAAGCACTCAATGTACAACACTTACTGGGAGTCTCTTCATTTTGAATGTACACGACTGTAGTGTCTCTTACAGCTGATAAATAAAAAATCACGGCACTGATTTGGACTGGACCTGGGTGCTATCTTGCACATAACCTCAAAGATCTCAAAAAAAAAAAAAAAAAAAAATCTAAAGCCTCCTAGTCAGGACCCATATTGTGATATATATATATATATATATATATATATATATATATATATAAATTAATAAAATAATAATAAATTAATTAATAAATCTGAGTGGTTTCTGAAACTGAAAATGATTTGATCACCAGCTCAGCTCATTAAGATAATATCTGGATCTCCGGATACTGTAATACTGTAACTGACTTCTGAAAGCTCTGGTATAGCAGGAACAGATTATTTATTTATTTTTATTTTTATTTTTTTGTTTTTTAAAACTGTGATATAGATAGACAGACAGACAGATAGACAGATAGATAGATAGATAGATAGATAGATAGATAGATAGATAGATAGATAGATAGATAGATAGATAGATAGATAGATAGATAAAATATGCGTTTAAGTAAATGTTAAACAACTGTAATCATCCTCCCTCAAATCAGGCACATAGCATTTCGTATTCACACATCCAATGCAAAAGTACTGTGATGTGAAGTAAAGTGTATAACACTTCCCTCTCTGTGACATTCACCAGAGACCATTAAAGTGAGAGCCAGTGGCTGTGGACGGGATCCTGATCTTTAGCTGGGAAATGATCACAATTAGGAAAGCACACTGTCCCCGGTGACATTTAAGAATGCACTTGCAGGGAGTACAGTTGTAATGGCTTGTGAGTGTGTGTGTGTGTGTGTGTGTGTGTGTGTGTGTGTGTGTGTGGGCACTGCTGTACTTTTGTCTTCCAGATTTATGTTTGACTTTCGGCCGTGTTTTGCAGAAACTACAGCAGTTTTTGCATCTGTCAGAACCGAACTTTGAAGCTCATGTTCATACTTTCATCTGATCTGTCTTTATATGTGCCATAACCTACATTTAGCATTCTGTTTCTGTTATGAGAACAATAATGGGATGGCTTTCCTCCGTGAAGTCTCTCTGAGGGCATACGCTGTCGAGGAGGACGGCTCTTCCAACCCCACTCTGTGAAAGTGGCATGAGGAAAAAAAACATGATTTGATGCTATTATTTTTTTGATAGCATCTGAAAATGTCTAATGTTAAACATTTAAGTGGCGTTGCAGCTGTATGGCTATGAAGCGAGATAAAGTGCACTTGTACTGTATTCCACATCCCCGAGTGTTCTTCTCAAAAGCACAGCACACGCCAAGCCACTAAAACTTCTAAACCGGAGGACGCTAAAATCGTTTTAAAAGTCATTATATAGATACACATTTTCCCGCTTGTGTGTATTTGGAGGTAAATTGCAATGCAAACATTGATTTGTTTTTGCCTCCTTCTCATAAAGCTAAAGGTCACACAGGATGATTTACTTCTGCTGACTGGTTATATGAAAATTAGAGGCTTAAAAAAGACACACAGGCCCTGTCAAATCCAGGTTGGCGTGAAAAACTTGTGACTTTGTGTGACAGACTAATTAGTTAAAAGTCACAGCCATCATCAGATCAGAAGGACACACATCTCCTCTGGGTAGATACACAGCTTCAGGGTTAAAAAGCACATTCTCAACTATCAATAACTTCCACTAATTATATGCTTTGTAATTAGACGCATAATCAATTACGAAACCTTTATGTTTTCCCGGGTGAAAATTAGACTGAGCGAAACCTCGAAAACCGCCTCGTACCTTCACCGTCTTACGCTTACGAATGAGCATGTCTTGGCTAATCGTATTCTTACACGCATGCTTCGTTTTGATGAGAATTATCCAGAAGCTTACAGTAATTGTGATTAAAAGAAAAGAAACGTGATCATTTGACCTCTGCATTGTTGAACTGCAAACGATGTGCCTAATCGTCAGCTGTCACTCCCAATCTTAATTAATCCTAATGGAGTATTGATGCCGCTCAACTGTTGGGCTTTGTAATTAGCAATGCAATTTAGATCAGATAATGCACCGGGGCAGTCCAATTACTCAGAGGAAATGAAAAAAAAAAAAAAAAACTGTGATACGATAATTGTGAAATAATCATCACCGCATAACGGAATTGTTTTTATCTATCTTATATATTTATTTTTTGCATAACCCAGTGACTGAATTTATCAAGCTGTAACAATTACTCGCAAATGACTGACTGAGAAGACAGAGAGAAAGAAAAAAAAAAAAAAAACGACTTTACGCTACGAGTCCCTGCAGCATTTTCTGCCGTTGCAGACGTGGTTGCCCTAATTGATTGCTGCTATCAATGGCAAACAAATCTGTGAAGCTGTCCGTGCTGATATAATCTGACCCCGATTTTTTCAGCTGTCACTCTCTGTGAGAAAGATGCCATGCTCCAATTCTCCAAAAGCTGCCTGCCCAGTCAGGACATCAACATGTCTTTTGTGTTTCCACCCCGATAGGGCAATTAATAAAATATATGTTAATAGGATCTTAATTGTTTTACAACAGTGGCTTGACAAGGCATTAAGAGCAAGGAGACTTGTCACTGATCCGTAGTCTGTGGACATTTGTCTCGGCGGTGCCTTGAGCATGGCATATGGTCATCTTTCCAGGCTTAAAAACTGTACCATTATAATGGGCCCCTGCTGTTTATGTTTGAAAAAAAAGAGATGATGTTACCACTCCCTTAATCTTAGTCAAGACAACGGCTGCTGTCTTGTGTTTTTTTCCTCTTGCTGCAGATTCAATATTGTCTTTATTTGAAGTAAAGCAAAAAATATGATTCTTCTGTGTTTTCACTCTGAATTACAGCGGAATAAAAAGTGTCTTTGTTGGAGAATAACACCATACTTAGTCAAGCTTGCAAATTAGCCCTTTAAAGTTAATTAAGAGAGGCTTAACTAAAGGTGAGGGAGATGAGCCATATGTTTGTGCAATCTACTGGGGACAAAGAACCAGAAAAAGACACACACACACACACACACACACACACACACTTACCATTTTGGAAGGAGACTTTTGTTTACTAAATGTTCTGATTAATGTATTTGATTAAAATGTTCTGTTAATGTATTTTGGAGTGTTTTGTGTATTCATTTATCAGGAGAGCACACAAGGCAAAACTGCCTCAGGTCTTAAACTGTTTATATGATAGCGTTTGTGACAGATTGCCTGAGATGAAAACCTTAGATGAAAGGCAGTTAATTGCTTTTCCCATTATCTTCGTAAGGGCACATAAAAACAAATTAAACACAGATGACATCTACACGGAGGTCATCGTCCAACTAAAATGTTGTTATATGTAAAAATGCGCGTTTGCATTTATATTTATTTTTTTTATATGCATTTAAAAAGTATCTAAATCATAAGAGCCCTCATTTTTAAAGCCGTCTCAACAGTTTCTATAGTTGGTGAGCTGTTGCTTGGTCTGTGAGATGCCAAACGACATAATCCAGAATGTCCTGAGGGAGGCAGCAGTGAACAAACAAGAGCCTGCTCTTGCCTTCTATCTCCCTTCCTCTCCTCTTCATGGCCTCCAAAGGCCATTTACATAGCGAAATCTAATTACCCCGGCGTTATGAGAGAGCATTTGATCTCAGACTTAAGCAGAGCAGAACATATTATTTCCAAAAAAGGCTTTTCTCAAATGAAAGTGGCTTACTGAACAGAGGGTCCACCTTGTACACAATTCAGTCTCTCCGTTTTAATTATTTCTTCACTGGCACGGTGTTAAAAAGTAAGGGTGGGAAAAAAGAACAGTCATTTGTTTGTCATGAGAGCCTTTTTTTTTTTTTTTTTTTGAATGTAGCCAAGGAGGCGACACGTTTTGGACAATTGTATGAAAACAGTGTCCTCTGTCGCTCTCCTTCCGTGTAAAAGAGAGAAATAAAGAGGCGACAAAGCTTTTTTGAGCTGTCTGTCTGCTTGAACAGTGTGGTGTCCCTGACTCACGTCATCACAGAATTAAAGTGATCATTCATTACTGCCATTACAAAACTCCCACACAAAGGTCATAGCTGTTAGATGAGGTCACACCTTTATATAAACCCGTTTTTAAATGAATAAATATTGTACAACACATTTTTAAATATATTTTCATAATAATATGCATGAAATATATTAACAAATTTAATGTAATTAAATGCATACATGTATATATTGCAGTACAACACCTTCGCATACAGTACGTAGCGTTCTTCTATTTACAGACACATGTGTGTGTGTGTGTGTGTGTGTGTGTGTGTATGCATACATACTGTACATCCATACATGTGCGCGCACACACACAAATTTTACTGTTTACTATTACTCTTTGCCTGAAAATTAGGTCAATTTTAAACCCCACAACAATTTCCGTGTCCATAATGTGACTGATGTTTTTTTCATTACATAAACTCTCAAGTGTTTCCAGCTTGCCTTTATTCCATATGACAAGATTAGAGCTTTCTGAAACAAATGCACAAAAGGTTCAGGCTCTTTCTTGCCTTTTCGTCCTCCTCTTCCAGAAATGATCTGTAATTGTAGTCACTCTGAGAGGCTTTTTTAGCTTTGACCTTTACAATGCAATAATATATAAATTGATGGGGGGAGGATCGTCTGTTGCCTGCATTTCAAGTTCCACGTAGCAGCGGCTGTCTTCGCCGGGCTATTGTGATACTGCAGGGTGTAGTGTCCTCTTGCATGCAATTACACCTCCATCACAAGCGATTTTTCACTTCTGGCAAAGTACTGCTGAATGCACGACTTCTCATCCGGGCTGCAAAATGGATGCAAAATTGATCAGAATCCCCAGAAAACATTCTCATTTGCTTTGATCATCCATCTTTAAAAAAACAGGGAAATAGGCAAATAATAATTATAAAGAAATCTTGAAGTTCAACAAAGTCTTTTATATAAAGTAGTAATGCCGTTCTGATATATGATATTATCAACATCATACAGAGTGTGAATGTAACATAAAATGACCTTTTGTCACTTACTGAAAATTGCAAATAAACACTGTCCTTCTTTTAGGTCTTTCAAAACTTTTAAACGCAAGAAGATAAAATTTTCTTTAAAAAAAATAATAATAAAAAGCATTAAAAAAAAGCATATTGTTCTGTGCTTGAAAAAGCACAATCACGCCTCGTACCTTGTGTGCACCTAAGCGCAGGTGGAGGATGCTGGTAAGTTGTTATTTGCAGAGGCCTGTGTGTTTGTTTTGGAGTCACTTGTGTCGAAACCCGGACCCTTTGAATTCTCCATTGTCCAAGCAGCATGTCGACAGGCTTAAGTTGCTTCACAAGGGAACATCGGCAAGGTGACTCGCAGGAGGGCCTCCTGGGTGTGCTTAACCAGAGGGGCAGTCAGGGCCACATTGCACCCTTTCTTTGATACAGTCTGAGGTTTGGTCTCACATGCGACTCAAAGTGCACGGCAGGTACACACATGCGGTGAGCAGAATTACATATTGCCATAGTCACCCAGACTCCCTGCCAAACTCTAATTACCACACCACAGCTCCCGCTGTACTGCAAACACATACACACAACGTCTCTTGGACTGCAACACGGGACAAGGTCTTTTGAACTATGCCGCTTTTTTTTTTTTTTTTTTTTTTTTTTTTGTTTCAGACTTGATTCTGGAGAAATGTTGAGCACGTTTGTAACAAATACAACACCTTTATGCAACTGCCCCAGACAACAAATAGTTTAAAAAACAAACCTGCAATATAAAAAGGGGGGAAAGTATTTGACAAAAGGTAGTCTAATATACAAACACTTTGTATATACAGTAGATATAGATATATCTATCTATATACAGTAGTGTTAAAAAGTGTGCTAATATTGTTATTATTAGTAGTAGTAGTAGTAATGTATCTAATTCATTCATTCACAAATATAATTAATAAAATTTTCCAACTGAGCTGAGTATGGCCTTCCTAATTTTACTCAATGACACTCAAAATCCGCAAGATTACAAACTCAAGAAATCCACTTTTTCATTCAAGCTGCTTATCTCTTGCTCTTTCTTATCACTTTCTGACTCTTAAATTCCTGTAAAGCCACTTTTCTACAGATGTAATCGAGGTAACCTTTCCTCCTTTCTTTCTCTCTGTTCAAATCCCTCATAAAAGGAGTCTAAAGTCTTTATAATGAGGACTGAGAGAACACTTAAAGAATTTTATAAATCTTTTTTTTTTTTAAATTAGACTTTAAAAGCAGAGCCTGTAATCATATCACAGAATGTTAATCATTTTATATGTGGCGACCGAGGCCTAGTAGGAGCTCTGAAGAGCGGCTTACTGCCCCAAACTCTTCCTGTCAGGACAGTTGTTAAGTTTTTTTCTGCCAAAGAAGCAGAAAATCCAATTATTAGCAGCAACCCAATTATTTTCCTCCTCTGGCTCCCCAACTGAAATCCAAGGTCGGATTCGTGGATTAGTGAGGTTTTAAGGATAGGACAAAAACAGGAGAAATCAACAATGTGTAACCCCATGGCTGCACAAGCCCTTCTGGGACTGGACTTAGAAGGCGACACAATCATTGAAAACAAGTAGACGGCGAGCTGAACTTTGTGGATTGTGTTCATAGGCTCCATCCTGTGCTACAGACGCTGATGATGTCTGTATCTCCTTATTGACTACGAGGTACGGCTCCATTTGTGAGTCAATCAACGTGAACGTGGACTAAGCAGGGTGACCTCCAAAAGATCACACACTCACAGGACCTTGACTTATCACCCGGATCATCCCCAGACCGGCCCTGACCCCTGAGTCTGCAGGTCACCCCACACACCAGACTGTGTGTGAACAGCAGAGAAGGTTATTGATGGTTTAATATTGACTCCCGCTCTAATGTGACATTGGAAAACGTCTCCTTAATTGAAGACTCTGTCAATGATATCGAGCTCACATCTCGATCCAGGTTGATGTCCACAACTTTTTTTTAAGATCTCTACGCCCTTGTGTGGAACAAAACCAGATCCTTTCCAGTTCAATAGGAATCTATTATTGAGATCCACCGATGCTCAAATACGCCTTAAGTCCGAATTCTCTCATTAAACTAACACGAGTGGACATCCACCAACCACTAGTTTAAAATTTCAATTTCTGAATTGGTAAGAAGGAGATGAAGTTGTTCGGCTATAATTAACTTGAAGGTATGTCTGTATTAGTTTGTGAAGGATTAGATTTAACACTTCCTCACGAGGATGATGAAGGCTATTGTGCCAAAGCCCATGCTAACCTGATCTACGTCTTTAATTTTTGTCTAATTAACCTTCTAATATCTACAACCCTGCAGTGGCAGCCAGTTAATTATATAGTGTCATGACCAAGGGCAGATTAGCACTGTGTCAGTCAATGTCTTGTCCCATCAAAAACTAAATGTTCATTTCTTTTTCCCTCCTCTGTCACTGGACCGGAAGAGCTACATTCATTTTCTTATGATGAAGCGCTGGTGGGAAAGGTGGCAATCGTTCGGTTACTTTATCCTCTTTGAAAAGTGAAAGATTAAGTGCGCGAGAAAGTTTGCCTGTCAAATAGAGCAGCACTTTCTTACGCACTCATGCAGAAGGGACGCTGTCATCCGCAGTAGAGGCCGGCCAGACATTCATCTCTGACTCAGTCCATGGTCATCAGTCTTTGTGTTTGAATCTGTGCTATTTGATGAGGACTAATTAGATGATGCATGACTCACTTTTCGAGTCACAAATGCATTTCAGATATATTTGATTTGATTTACCGTTATTTTACAGTATCCTGTATTTTAAGTACACAATAGTCATTTGTGTAATAAACAGTGCACAAGCACTGCTGCTTTGTATTATTGTTAAATAGGGAGTTGATGTATAATGTGACGTATACAACACAAAGATTTTAAAATGTACATTCTATGTGTTTATTTAGAAATAAATACAAACTTAACATTTAATATAAATGTCACTGCTTTAATTTATTTAAAAATTATATATATATTAATCAGCATTTTTTTAGGCATATCATATAATACATATATTGCTTCAAAATATAACTTTCGGATGTTTTTTTAATGTATTAAATTTTTATGTATTACATTTTTTATTATATTTTGGTTTTGAGAGTCTCAAATATGCATTTATAAATATGCATTTTTACCTTATTTGTTTAATGACTTGAAAAGACGCGAAAAGAGCACAAGTACTCTGACAATGAGCTAATATTTAATTTTGATACAGCCTGGGACTCGTTTCAATGATTTAATGGCCAGAGTTGACTCTTTCTTTAGAGAGACAATAACTTTATACAAGGCGAACTGACTTAAAACTTTACAGGATGTTTGAAAAATCCATTTTCAATAACCCATAAAACATAATCCACTAAATTTCATATAAATTTGTGAAATAAAGAGTTTGGCGGTGATGTTCTTAAAAAAAAGGTGCAAAATTGCAAAACTCTTACTGATTATTGTAACTGCTAGTCAAAATAGCCCGGCAGCATATTTAATATAATAAATTAAGGCTGTCATTGTAGGACTTAACGGCAAAAAGGAGACTAAGAAAAACAAAAACAAAAGCAGGTCATGGTCCCGAGATGCATCTGGCCACACCGTGCTCGCCCGACACCTCCCAGCAGACACTCCAGCACTAGAACCGTTAAGCTGCCAGACACACACAGACGACAAAGACAAGTGAATTTACGTGTTTAGCATCCCCCCCTTTACACACACCTCAGACGGGCCAGCACTGAAAGTCAGTTCCATTAGGAATTTCAAGTTGAATTAAGGTGCTTTGGGAGCACACATTAACACATGTGTAGCTCCTGTTGTTTAATGTTAGAGCGGGAATAAGACCTTGCAACTTTATATTCCATTAAGTAGAAGGCCTGAGTTTTCCCCTATGAACATCTAAATAAGTAATACTGACAGCCCCCAAAACATGAATCATATTTTCACAATGATAGAAAATTAATGAGTGGGATTGGGAACGTAAATCACACCAGGACATTCAGCGCCACTGCCTCTGCACTAGTGAGAGAGAATGACAAAAGATGCATTATAGCATTCTGTGATATGGAAATGCATTCGGCCAGAAAATTCCGGAAAGGGAATAAAATGACAGAGATGCCAGCCAGTCTTGCATCACCTTGTATAAAAATCAACTTCAGTTTGGCTGCTTATTAATTTATAAGCCATTAGTAACATATTTCCCAACAAAAAGGCTTTGTTAAAAGGCAGAAATGAAAGTGTTTGGGAGAGGCATATGGAAATAGCATTTTGCCATGCTCAATTAGAATGAGGTCAGGGAGAAATGGCTTCCAGCCTGATCCTGAAAGATGCAAATGGACCGGTGATTTTATGCAACGTTAGCTACCTGCACTCATAG
Organism: Puntigrus tetrazona; assembly: GCF_018831695.1. NCBI lineage: Eukaryota > Metazoa > Chordata > Actinopteri > Cypriniformes > Cyprinidae > Puntigrus > Puntigrus tetrazona. Next base: position 11,302,681 of record NC_056704.1, on the reverse strand, counting down.
AGCTGAGGCTTTTTTTTTTTTTTTTTTAGCTGTCCTGGAAACAGTTTGAAATTCAGTCTACAAGATTTATAAAGTGATGCAAACAGGGCACTTTTAAATGAAATAGCTAATTACGTAGTGTACGGTTCGCTTCACTTTCTTGCTGGCTGGCTGATTTGATATCAAATTAGAGATAACCTCTGACGGAGTAAAAAGTGTTACAACAAAGGTCATTTTGATGAACATATTAGAACATTTTCTATAGTGTACACAGAAAAAAAAGTGTTTTCATGTGGTAACGTCTAAATTGATTGATGAAAATATTAAATACCTTTCAATCGACCTAGTGTTACATCTAAAGGTAATCATGTTTTAAAAGGCGGTTTACAAGCATAACATGGTAAATAAGTTCTATTCATTGTCACTGGGATGTACAATTTGTATACTTTGTATACACATTTGTACTTTATTTAACTCTAGGGTTAGGGTGCATACTCTAAGGGTGCATACTCTAAGGGTGCATACTGATACCTGTAAGGTACGCATTAGTACTTAAAGTGTGTGAATATATGTTTTATATTATAATTTTAATTGTATTGTGTCATTTGACAGATTTAAAGTGAATATACTTGAATGATGAGATAAATTGCAACTTCATTCATGAGTAATTAGCTTATGCATTCATATCATACTTTATTATATATATATATATATATATATATATATATATATATATATATATATATATACATACCATATATGGTATGGTTTTTTTGTACCAAGCGTGATACCGTTGATGCAAAGCCACAAATGAAGCTTGGGGGTGGACTGTGTTTTTGGTAGCTGAGACTGTAAAACATACCTCAGCTAACAACAAAGTATAAACAAATGGCTAAAGCTTGCAATGGCTCCGTTTGTCCAGGTGGGGCGCCATTTCCACAGATGAGCAGGTGTTAAGAGCATCTCATTTCCCCACATAAACACCTCTCACTGTCCCCGGCCATGAATTATTAGCACAGACACCAGTCTCCTGTTTATTTTTTAAATAGAGCGAGGAGGCCACGCCACGCGAAAGTCAGAGAGACGCAGTGCGAGTGTGTTTGAGAACGTGTGTGTGTGTTACTGTAAGGCCAGGGAGGGGGAGCACGTCGTCACAAGAGTCATAAATAAGTCACATGGCCCCTGGACCTTCCTCTGAGGGTTTGGAGCTTCTAAGATGTGCTTCTTTCATCTGATAGGCCTGCAATGTCCTGGAGAATCACGGCGAATTCAGATACCACATATACAGCATATGCGATCGAACGTCGGGATGGGAGCGAGGGAGAGAGAAAGAGAGAAAAAGAGACAGAGCGTCGCGCACTAGCCCAACATCAGAGTTGGTGAGTTCCTCAAGGGACCGTGCCATTCAGAAAGACTGCACTGCAGTACCTTTTCAATTAACGGCACGAGGTGAGCTCATCCTCAGTTCAAATAATGAGTGCAATTAAGCAATTAAGAAGCTCGCAGCTGCCTCTGCCCTACTTAACAGCCTGCAAATGTGCAGACACTGGGGGATAGAGTGCATTATGCCCACGCAGCCCAAGCTTGTTCCTGTTTGTACAAATAGATCGGAGGTCAAGATCACAAGCGAGAGCAGCGTTCGAGCAATGCGAAAAGCAATATGTCATGAAATTTGTTGATTTTATGGGAGGTGCTTTGGGAAAGAAGGAAAAAAGCCTCCTGTGTTTACACTGGAGGATTTCTCAGGTTGGATTCTGTCCAGTGTGTTTAAACTGTAAAGCCTGAAGAGAATCTGCTCGCTCTTCTCTTTCTACCACAATGGAGAGCCACTGGACACTACAGATGAGATGTTTGGCATTTGTCAGGTAGGGAGAGCGAAAGAAGCTCAGAGCTAGCCTCACATTCAGACATAACACGAGTTTTTAAACTATTGACTGCACAGGAGCTGCAGACTTCAAAAGGTCCCCCTGACCTGTTTGCAGAGATGAGCCTCAAACCAAGTTTTCTCTCCCTTCTCTCTCGTCTTTTGCCTTCTCTCTCCCAAGCCCCACATCTTTCATTATTAATATGTTTTTTCTCAAGTTTTTTCTCTGACCCAGTACATTAAATAAAACATTGTATGGTTCATGAAAGATTATGAAAGAGCAGCTCATAAGCAGCAGGAGGTGTACACTCAGCACAATCCATTCTGGTATATAATGTCAATGCCAGCTAACCAAGCACCCCCACCCCCAACGCACCCCCACCCCTGCCCTGCAGGCATATTGGCGGAACCACCAATGGATGCTAAGCTTTTTCCGACAAAGCTCCAAAGATAAAGTATCTTCCTTTTATCCCCTCTGCAAATCAATTCTGGGCCTTACAGCAAAATCCCATAAAATAACTTCAAACACCACTACTTACTCCAAAAATTTGTATTATGGCTATATCTCTTTGAAGCCCGGTGACTGAAGTTTTGGAGGAAAAATGATTTAAGCGTTATCAGCTAAGACGTCGACGTGTCAGCACTTCACCCCAGTTTTTCTTGACATATCAACCTGAACCTTCTCTCTCACCCTCCCCAACCACCTCTTTCACTTTCCATCTCTGTTTCCCTTCCGTTCCCCTGTGATGTTTGGTTTTTGATTGCTCCTAACCACCCAGGCCTGGTGGTACATACAAATGTTGCTTGTTAACTTAATGGCTGAAATAAATGGGCGGTAGAGTTAAACCAGAGCTGTGGTGTTGCTGTAGGCCTCGACTGCTTCTGAAATATTTATTTTTTCGCAACTGTCGATGGGTAAACCTGACCAGAAACACACCTACAAATAATAAAGAGACAGGGTTGCTAGTTCAAAATTGGTGTTTTAAAGGTATGCATTATTACCTAAAAGGATACCAAGCCCATTGACATTATATATATATATATATATATATATATATATATATATATATATATATATATATATATATATATATATATATCAATCTGATAAGTTAGATTACACCAACAAAATTAATTTATTCTTATAGAAATAGATCTTACAGTGTAATATCATATACAATGAAGTATCATAGCATTAAAAGAAATCACAATAATTGATTAAATACCATTCTGACACACACACACACACATATATATATATATATATATATATATATATATATATATATATATATATATATATATATATATTATTATTTTATTATTTTATTATTTTTTGTAACAAAACAGCGAGTCATACAGCTTCAAATGATGTCATTACAGCGATGCTGTCTTCAATTAAGTCTCATAAGAGATGCAGCATGAAGGGGGACGTTTGTGCTTCAGTGTGTAATTACCAGAGAACAACCCTTGTCTCCTCTGTAATCTCTGTGTTATAATACTAATCTCCAAAGTCATTAACTAATGATGAAGGTCCCTTAAGCCTGGATCCTGGGCTCTCACTTTGTAGTGAGGAGCGTGATCCCTCCGCTCCCACTACCCCTCCTGAGCACGCCAGCCCCCTACCGACCCTTATCTCACACACAAAAGGCTAGTTAGACTATCTTGCCCCTACCAGATCTGTGTAAAACAGCTTCACCCCATTTAAAAACACTTCACATCGCTGATAGCTACCAAACCTAGGGGTCATAATGCCACAGATAAACGCAGAGGCGCATGTGAGAGCATGCCGTGGAACCAGTGAGTGGATAGCAAATGTGAAATGAGATATCTCACGCATAGCAGGTGCTGTTCACCTTACATTATCAATAATGTTTCATATTGTGAACAAATGGCTTAAAAAATTTTTTATATGGATTTATTTATGTATAGATTCCTTTAAATGCATAGGTTAAAATGGAAAACACCTCAAAGCCTACTGTGTCGTATTTGATGTAAGGTTTGTAAATTAACAAACTGCTTAACACGATCTGTCAACTGATTATTTTTTTTTTATTATTTTTCTCAAGTGAAAGACCTAGACTATTCAAAAAAATGTATACCTTCAGGTTGTGGTAAATATTTTGCTGCGAAATTTTTATTGATTTTTATAAAGCACACTTAAGATGTACTATTAATCATATTTATATATATCTTTTTATTTATTTATTATTATTAAAAACAATACACCAGGCTTTTAAAGAAGATTTATTTTAAGTATGATTACATCTCTCAATCACCCCTGTATTGCATTGCATAACAATTTTTTAATGAAAATAAAAACTGCAGAACTTTCATTATACTTTTTTTAAAATCCAATCATTATGACAAATTTATTGCATTACAAGTTATCAGAATTTCATATTAATTTTATAGTCATATAAATATATTTTCTTCAGTTAAAAATAATAATAAAATAAACAAATGAATAAGCAAAAAAGAAACATTTTTGCCTGAAGGCTCAATATTTATTTTTTTTTTTCATTTAAAATAATTACAATGGTTAAACAATTAAATCGTGTCGCAACTGTCCGTGTAGTTTGTTCCACAGCCAAAATAGCTTTAAATACGCAACAATTAGGCACGAGCATATTTTCAGTTGGCGCATCCTTGGATGTTGTAGGGATCTTGGCCAATCAGAGGCTGGGCTAAGACGGCGAATGGGCTAGCAGCTTGGCTCAGCCCCAGAAAATGATTGACTGGCTAATGGTGCGAGAGGGCCCTGATTAATGTGGGGCAAGTTGGCAAACCTCCTCCTTTACAGGAGGCATGTGACGGGGTGGCAGGCAGGAGCTGGAATGGCTGCCACCGGAGGCTTCTGACATTTCTCCTCTCAGAACAGACAGCCAGTGATGTGCAACCACCACCGGTCTGGAGCCAAAATAGACACCATTCAGCAGGAGAGAGTGCAGGGTGACACGGCGCCCTGAAACATGCATTTTAAAGGGCTTGTTTGTCAGGCATGTGCAACGAGCAAATGCTTAATGTCAGAGTTTAGATTCCTCGTTTACGTCATGCAATAACAATCCATTAGAGCATTGCATGCTACACGCTTCCTAATGACTTGCTGTTGTATATATGATACGTAATCAGTCTGGTAAGTGTGAATATTGAGCTTGTTTAGCCGACGTTCCTCTCCTGTGTGCTGTGTGTGCAGACCCCGGCGCGCTGTGAGGCTCGGGGTTTTGAGGGGCCGTGTCAATTATGCAGCTCCCTCTCGCTCTCCTGTCAGCGCGCCTGTGCTGCAGCCTGCTTCAGCTGCCTTTGATCAGGCCGTCCATATGGGTGAGCAGGCCAGAGCCGAGAGGAGCAGAGCAGGGGCCTCTCCCGCCTGACACAAACACACTCATACGCGAACTGACACTGCTACAGATGCAGTAAATGCCAACCCAATCTCCTTAACAGCCTAACAATGAAGGCAGGCATCAGGAGGGAGAGGGGGAGAGGGGAAAAGTTGTCATTGTGTGTGACAAAGCGAGGGAGGCCCATCAAACAAAACATCCCATCTGGTCACATCGAACTTAGTGGGCAAGCAATAACCTCACAAACCCAAGGCTTTATTGTGGTCCTGTGCTCTGTGTATATGATGCCTCGGGAGGCAAAAAGTGCAACTTGTCGCCTATTTATGGGCTGATTGCTTGTCAGGGAATGGCTGCAGGTTTTGCATAATGGATGCACTGACCTTTATTGATTATTGATTATCATTCTTCCTAGGTTAATCCATCTGGAATGCATATTATGTATAACATTTATTAATTATTAACATAATTATGAATGTCTATTTCATTACATGTTTACGGAAATACTAATCACAGAAAAAAAGATAAGGTCAAGATACAGCTATTTAAAAATCTGGAATCTGAGAGAGCAGCAACAACAACAGCAACAAATTAATTAATTAATTAAATTAAATAAATAAGAAAATCCCCTTTAAAACTGTCCAAATGAAGTTGCGAATCAAAAATGTATATATTTACAGTAGGAAATTTTCTAAATATCTTAATGCAACATAATCTTTACTTAATATCCTAATGATTTTTGGCATAAAAGAAAAATCAATAATATTTACTCATATAATAGCCAATTTTATTTTGGCTATTGCTATAAATATATATAAAAATATTATAAATAGTATATATATTACCTTTACATATATATATTACCTATAAAAATGACCTTTTGTGGTCCAACGTTACATTTTACAAAAGATCACTGAGACATAACTGAGATTTACAATGAGCAAAATTTTTATTAGTCTGGATTTTATTAGTCCTACTTTATTTTAGGTGGCCTTAATTACTATGTACATCGATTTAAATGATTAATTTGGTACACTGCACTAATTGTGTACATGCTTGTTTTACATTGTTCTTAAATGGTAAAAATACCTGCATACTATTACATCTGTAATTATTTTATGTAATTACATTTATTATAACACTGTTGTTGACCCATTTCTTACATCTTAATCATTACCCATTACCCATACAACCAAAGTTGCCTCTAACCTTATTTGTATCAGATCTCAATAGCAATAAAAGTACAATATGAACACAATAAGTACATTGTACTTTTTATGTAATTACATAGCAATTAAGGCCTTTTAATATATATATAATAATATATATATATATATATATATATATATATATATATATATATATATATATATATATATATATTTTTTTAATAATATATTACATCAACATTCAGTTGATTTTTGTATAATATTATAAATAAACTAACATTAATTAATTAATGTTGTAACAGTATGTAAATGAGATTAATAAATGTTAATAGTGAAAATGCATTAACTATTTTATAAGCTATTTTTAAGATATGGAACCCTGATGTAAACCTTAACACCCTGGAATGCATAATTATAGTAATTTTGACTTCTCAAACGATGCATTTTATTATTATCCAGCTTTGCTGGAGTCAAATATAGAGACTGGGCCTCTTATACCCCATACTTTAATCCTCTGTGACCATATAATCAATTCAGAAATAACATTTTTCTTCAAATGCAATCGTAACAGCAGCAATTCGGCGACGACAAAGGAACAAAAGGGCCAGAAAACTAGAGAACGACTCACAAAACTGAGGTCAAACATCTTAGGACAGCATTTCCCAGCGTGCCTTTGACTACAAACTAAATCAGTTGAATGAACTCTGTCACAGAATCAGTTGAGATGCCACCCGACCATCAGCGAGACACAATAAAAGTCACCCGCTGCTCGCGAAAAGCTTTGTCACCACGATGCAGCGTGATGAAATACGTTAGCTGCTCAATTATATATTATGAGCCAAATCAATTCAGATAGGTTCCAAACTCTGAACCTTCTGCTCGCTTCCATTACTGTTTGTGAGGAATGAAAAATTCATAAGGTGTGTGTTCATTCCATGCAGAAACTCTCACCCATTGTGAAAACACAACTGGCAAACTCCTCCATTTCCAAATGTAAAGATTTCTTGAACAGCGAGTCTGATTCTGTAGATTAATTCGGCGATGACGCAATTGCCTCTCTAAAGACTAATTTAGGCAACGAAGCTAATGATCTCTCTTGTGCCTGTAGTGCATCTGCAGTAAAATTAGCAGTAGGAGACTTACTGGAATCCCGGGATGGATAGCTGTGTTGCTCTTGGAAACAATTAAACATGAAACATTTTGATAAAACATTATTTTGATAAGATGCTCTCTTAAACATCTTCAATATATGTCTCTTATATTGCATTGGGATTGACGGTGATGTAATTTTAATGCTTGTATCTGCTGGAGTAATAGTTGGTAACATGCTACTTTTACAGCGTAAATTCCTCACGGGAGGAGCGCTGAATCGATGGCAGCTGTCTGAAGGACAGCATTTTTTCTGTGTCTAGTCTGGTCCAATGAACAAGATTCTGCCACAG